>NW_015542347.1:588426-596013 GCF_001515605.1 Sinocyclocheilus anshuiensis
GAAACTACTTTGTTTGGCCTTCCAAAAGAGGACGATATCCGCTTCGTCATGCCTGGAACTGATCCGTGCTGGTCACTGAGGAAATACTTCAACTTAGTGCTGTGGATCGCCGGATCGGCTTTCACCGTGGACGAAGCGGAGTCCAGCCCGGGGTCGTCACATGTGGTTGCCACAAGCCCGTCGGCCACTCTTTCGTCGAATCCGCCGGTTGCGCCGTTCTCAAGCCCGCCGGCCGTTCCTCACTCTAGGCCGCCGGCCGTTTCTCAGTCTAGCCCGCAGACGATTTGTGACGCATTTTATGGAGGACTGTTTCCTGAACCTGCAGACTAGCCTACAATGGGTCTGTGCTCAAAGGCTGTTTTATAAAGTGGGGCAGTTCCAAATTTGCAAGGACAGTCTGGCTCTTCTGACTATATATATTTTTTGACTTTATATTTAAAGAATTTGCCACTGATGATTCAAACGCGAGTTTTAAGCAGTGTAGAGTAGCGCTTGTTGTTTGTGCTGGCCAATCAGCGTACACCTCGCTTTTCAGAACGATGAGCTTTTCTGCGTTTCAGAAAGGCAGGGCATAGAGGAGCAACGATAATGTACATTATGTGGAAAATAATGTGTTTTTTTAACCTTAAACCGCATAAACACATTGCATTACACCAAATACACAACATAATGTTCTTTTTAGCAATGTCATATGACCCCTTGAATTTGTCAATTTCTCTCTCTTTCAAACAAAATCTTACTTACCCTGGTTGAACTTTTGAACGATAGTGTATGTTTACAAAGACTGCATATCTCCGTTTATGTAAGTGAAACTTTTGATTCAGTTACACCAAGGTTTTTGAGAATATGTAAAAAGGTAACCCTGTAGAGAAGGTGTGAGTTATGCTAAGTTTTCTCAGGAGTGTTTTGTCTCGGTGTTAGACAGGTTTGAAAAGTGATCTTTCAGCTTATAGATTAGTGTAGTGACCCATTCTTTTACTATTTGTTGCCTCTTTTTCTTTTATTCTGCTCTCTGTTGTTCCACTCTTTCACCCGCACCTTCTCTTATCCTGTCATCTGAAAGATATCATTTCCTCTTTGTTCCTGTGTGTTTTTGTCATTGTGTGTATCTGTTTGATTTATATGTGAGTGTGTGGCAGTGGTCAGTGTCCTGTAATGAAAGGGGAGAGTCTGTGACTGTCCTCACTAAGGTTGAGGTTGACCTCTCCCATACTTCATGGGCCAGTACTAGACCAAAGATCAAAATGAGGACCAGAGCTTTGTTTTGTTGAGCGGAGCCAGGTTTGGTTAAAGCTGTAGTTTGATCTGTGATTGAAGCGTGAGTTTGGTGTCAGTAAGACTTAGAATTACTGTATTTTGATCAAATAAATGCAGCCTTGGTGAGCGAGCAAAAGAATCTTCTTTCAAAAATATTTACAAATTTTACCAACCATAAACTTTAGAACGGTAGTGTGTATATGTTAAAGTGTCATGTTTTAGTGCTAAGATGCTACATAACCTTTTCTGCAGAATGTGGATTTCTCACAGTTATGCTACAACACACACACACTCAAGGTTATTGATGTGTCAGCACATTCATTCCTTTTCAATTCAGAGACTTTCTCTCCTTTTTCTGATACAGTTCAAACCACCAAGGTTAGCAGAAATAGTAGGAAAACAGCCAATTTTCCAGTTAGACCGTGACATTTCTGGTGATTACAGTATTTAATACTCCTTGAGTGAGGCTGACTCAGACAGTAACAGTATTATTAAAATAGCTAGTGACATTCTATTATTATTAGTGAGTGTCTATTTGTTAATGTCTGTTCAAGTGTTTTTAAAAAGGGGAGTTTCTCAGGGTGGTGACCTTTACTCTTTGATTGACAAAGGAGGATAATGGAAATTTAACCCTCCAGATGGGGATGTAATGTCTAGAGACAGTTCAGGGTTATGGAGGTTAGGATCATCAAGCAGGATCAATTCAGATACAATCAGTAAGTTATTATATCAAAGCCTTTATTAGGCACAGACCAGGAGACTTTTGCATTTTCTGCACTAGGCCTCTGTGGTAAAATGTGTAGAGTGAGAGAGTAAAGTCTTAGTAACTGCTGCATTACATATTTTTCTTGGTTTTATGCATCTAACTTGCAGCAACAAATTTATATTTTATTTAAACCAACAATATGTGAGAAATCAAAGCAGTTGTGCATAAGAATATGCTGACCTGCAAAAATTATTTTCTTATCAATGATTTTGTCGTGTTTTCCAAAAACATTTTGGTCACACTTTATTTTAAGGTGACATTCTTACATTGTAATTACCCAAGTAAGTACTGAGTAATATTAAATGGGTTCTATTATGCTCTTTTACAAAGTCTTGATTTTGTTTGGGGGGTGTACTAGAACAGGCTCTCATACTAGGTTGTTCAAGTTGAAAAAGTGAAAAAGCATAATAGGACCCCTTTAATTAACTACATGTACTTATTATAGGGTTAAGGTTAGAATTAAGTTTAGGGTTAGTTACTAGTAGTTATGCATATTTTACTGTTATTACAATAGTAAATACATTTTCAACTGCAAATACAGTGTAAATACATCACCTTAAAATAAATGTTACCTAAATATCTAAATCATTCTCCAAGCAGGTAAGCAAAATTTAATATAATATTAAAACCCTGTAAATAGTTTGTTTTTTTAACATAAAAACATTGATGGGTATACTTAAAACAAACAAAAAAATTGTTAGTGAGGAAAGAAAAACTTGAAATATTTAAGAATAATTCAAAATGATTCTCTAAACATATATATCTTAATATATTTTCTAGTAACATTTTTACTGAAAAATAAAACACAAAATACCTGTTTTTTATACTATATACAATTTGGCAAATTTTGCAGTTTATGTTATTGTTATTAAAAAAAGAATACATTTGAACAATTTTTGCAACATCACTGACAGACACACTGACACCACCAGCAGAAATTCCTCTGTATTTTATTAAGAATGAACCTGCAAAGTCAGCAAACATGCCCAAACCCATCTGTGTGTGTGTGTGTGATATTTTCCTGCCAAGGTGTCAGTGCAGATGTGATGGATTGCTCAGATGTTTATCAACACACACACACCTCCCTGCCAAACATCTGTGTACCACCTTTGCGTGCGGACCAGACCTCAAGCACCGGCATGGTGAAAGCATGTCACAAGACTTTGTGAGCGGAAAAAAACAGAGAGCCGCCATCTGGTTCTGTTTGGCCCAGACAGACTGTAACCTCACCCTCACATGTTCTTGCACTGCCCTATCAACTCCAGAATGAGAGAGAGAGAGAGAGAAGACCCGGCATAAAAGGAAAATGGCCTTTATACCTTTCACCAGACCAAAACAAGGCCAGATGGACAACTTTCCAGATGCTCTTGGTTCAACAGGATTTAGATACAGTATCTGCAGGCCTGCTGTGTGTGTGCAGGCGATTTAGAGCTAACTGTAGGTCTGTTATTGCATTACTGATAAGATTGTGTGTCTTGTTTAGGAAAGAAAATATTTTGGTTGTTAAATGGTTTGTTCACCCAAAAATGAAAATTAGCCCATAAATTACTCACCCTCCAGTCATCCTAGGTGTATATGACTTTCTTCTTTCAGACGAATCCAGTCGGAGTTATATTAAAAATAGTCTTTGATCTTTCAAGCTGTTTAATGCCACTCAGCGGGTGTTGCATGCATCAGTTCAAAAGAAGTTAAATAAAAAGCGCCCATCCATAAAAAAAAGTGTCTCACACGGCTCCGGGGGGTGAACAAAGGCCTCCTGTAGTGAATCGATGTAGAGAAAAATATCCATATTCAAAACGTAATAATCACTTTAATGTAGCTAAATAAAGTAAAATACGTCTCTTTTAATGTTGTCTGTGGGGCCAGACAAGGACAGGACATCGTAGCCTTCAAGGCATCTTGTGTGTGAGTGTTTTTTTGTCCATAATGGGTATAGCTGATAATCACATTACTACTCTTTTAGTAAGGGGAATCCCAGCCTAACTGAAGTATCATGCCCAGAAAAAAGGGTAAAACAACTGTCAGGGTCAGTTCAGTTCAGCTTTAAAATCATCTCTGTCCAGCCCTTCTCATTCATTACTAAAAACATAGACTGGTTAACTTTGGTCTGAATTTTTTTTTTATACTCATTATGGTATCTGGTGCAGTTATCACTTTTTTTTACTGCCTTTCTTTCTCGTGTCTCATAACAAGCCTTATTGGCTTGACTATAAAAGCTTTGCAGTGTTGCCAAAACAATATGCAAGTACACACAAGGTACAGGTACAGTGCTCCTTATCTCTGTTTGTATCTTTAGCATTCATGCCAACACACAAACTTTTTATTCTTACAGCTGCAGATATGAACGTTTCTAGCTATTTGCTTAGCCACAGTTTCCACATAGATAACCATGAAGATAAGTGAATTAAAGATAAGTGAGTTATCATAACCACAATCATGCTGTTTAAAGATAATGTCCCTTTGTAGACAGAAACCAAACCTGACCAAAGCATTTCCGGATCAGTAGTTCATGCAATATCTGTATATGCGATATAACTTCAGATCTGAAGGGTGGAGAACACATAGGCTATACGATATTACAGACCTTCTAACAAACATGCGTCAGCTGTGCAACTGCCATTGAGATGAATGGAAATGTTAACAGACAGCTGTCTCCAGATATTATAGACTTCCTCAATGTTTGTTATGGGTAATATTAGCTTTAAAAGCATGCAGCATATTTATTTTTAATGCAATGCCAATAATATACCATCCAGACACCACTGCTATACTATTTTTAACATACTATTATTATTATATTTATACTATTTTATTGAATAATTTTTAAGGTACTGTGATTTTTTAAATATTATTTTAGACTATTTGTTAAAGTATTATGATTATATTATCATAACATGTTAACTTTTTTATCATACTGTTTTTTTTAACATTCTTTGTTTTTTATTGTACCATTTTTAACATATCATTATTTATCATTTTAACAACTATTTTCAGTAAATATGATTTCTTAATAATTGTTTTTAAATTAGTAATACGTTATTATAAATTATAATATTTTTATAATTTGGCTAGTATTAACCTAAAATTGTTTCTGTATATCATTTATAAGTGTTTTTCTATTATTCTACAAAGTTTAACTAAAATTAATAGTGTAGTCCAGTATTTTAAGCAACATTACAGTGTTTATTTGGTGTTTCTTGGCTTTGGTACTTGAATTGAGATATTTAACTTTTAATTCTGAATTCTCTCAATGTCTCAAATGCTCAAAAACTTTTTGAACTTGTGATGAACTTCAGCTAATTATAGAAAAGGTTCGAGAATAGAAGCTAACCTGTGGTGACTCACACAAACACACCCTTGAGCTTTTATTGTCATCGGTTGGTTGACAGCTCCTGTTTTGTGCGTGCCCACTGACTATCATTGTGTTGGTGGTTGTGGATCTAATTTCCCACCTCCTGCCCTCAAAAGAACCCCAGGACACTTTGCTGTGGTCTGGAAAGTTCTGATCCGGTTTCATCTGGTTTAGTTCAAACTCTCTCTTTTGCTACCTCATATCAAAGAGATGAATAAACATCTAAATGACAAGAAACCACAGGTGTGTGGGTGTTTCAGTGTCAGGAGATCTGCTCTTTCATACATTAGTTGACTGTTAACGATGCATCAGCCAATTTAAATATCAAAAGCTCTTTGTATCAGATGTCATGACTTATTATAAAATGTATTTGACTGAAACTGATTCCTGTTACCAGAGTTTAAAGGAATATTTTTATAATGACTGTATGTCATATTTTACTCACCTTGATGTAGTTCCTGGATGGCTGGTAAATAAATGTGGCGTGTTTGAATACAAATTCAAAATCAAAAGCAGTTTAAATGAATTATAAAATGTTTCTTTTGTAGGAATGAATGAAGAATGAATGTTTTCAATTGTGTATGCTCAGTTTGTGACCCCTAACATCATTTACCATCTCAGGACCTTTTCTTGGCTTTCGTAATAGCCCATATGCTCTTGGCAGGATTTGGACTGTCACAAACTTCTCTGCAACTCTTTGCGTTGGAGGAAGTACTTATGAAACACTTTTTGAAGGTTATATAATGTGTAGAGTGAAGGTGCTCATCATCTGCTGTGGGTTTGTGGGGATTTTCAAACTGAATTCCACATTTTCTGTTCTATTATGCATACATTCCTCATCAATGTTTTTTGGCCTTCATACTCTGTATCTCTTTCTCTCTGCCCTAATAGTTATTTCAGGGGATGTTGTCCGCTCTTCACTCAGAGATAGATATTCAAAGATATCTGCTGAAAATCCAGAACGCTCATTCACGCAGAGTCAGTACAAGCACGAATGAAAGTGTGTGTTCTGCATGTGTGTGCTTAACAATCCCACAAACCCACCTAACATGGAAAAACGTATTCATCTGAAACTGATTGTACTGACTGTAGAGTACTGACTGTATTGATATATATAGTCATATCCATACTGTCTTTGATGGATACATTTTGAATCTAGTTTTTGGTGTATGTACTGTAGGCAGTCTGATCTGCATGACTGATTGCAGTCTTCACAGTTGACCGATGCCTGTCACTTTTAATGAAATGTGCAATGTGTGTTTCAGAAAATGTTAATGTATTCAGACAAATTGTGCTTTGGTCACAATGAGTGGTTTAAGTTTCATGCATGTAGTGAAGAAAACCCTGCTGGAAATCTAGCTAAAACCACCTTCCGATGGTTTTACAAGGTTCTACACTGTTAAAAATAAAAAAAATTTCAGCAGTTATTCCATAAAAGAACCTTTTGTGCAATGGCAAGTTTCCATGGATGTTAAGGTTCTTCATGGAACCATTAATGCCAATAAGAAACCTTTATTTTTAAGAGTGTCCATTGACTAGTCTAGATGGTCATAAGCTAGATGGTGCTTTAAAAAAATGGACAACCTTGATGTTGGTCTACTAGTTGGTGGTGCAGAGATTGATCAGGTAGATCATTTTAATCATTCTGATCAGTGCTGATAGACCACTTTAAACAAGTTATACGAATTTATATCACAATATATTTCTTAATTTCAGTCGATACGATATAATTCCGATATCGATATGAACACTAGGTAACCGAGGTAAAAGTTTTATAAAAACTGCCAAGAACACCCACAACAGATGTCTGTACCTAAAAACTTCTGAAAAATTAATTTTCCAAGTCTATGAAACCTCCACCTATAAAAATATATAATATTTAAGAAAAAAACAGCACAAATAAATTAATGTTTCCCTTATATCAAACTACCAGTCAGAAGTTTTTGAACAGTAAGATTTTTAATGTTTTTTAAAGAAGTCTCTTCTGCTCACCAAGCCTGCATTTATTTGATCCAAAATACAGCAAAAACAGTAACATTTTGATTTTTTTTTTACTATTTAAAATAACTGTTTTCTGTTTTAAAATATTTTAAAATGTGATTTATTCCTGTGATTTCCAAGCTGAATTTTTAGCATCACTACTTCAATCACATGATCCTTCAGAAATCATTCTAATATGCTGATTTGCTGCTCAAAAACATTTATTATTATG
>NW_015542347.1:596318-606201 GCF_001515605.1 Sinocyclocheilus anshuiensis
AAATAGAAATCTTTTGTAACATTATAATCTTTTTGATCAATTTAAAGCATCCTTGCTAAATAAAAGTATTATAAATAAAGTAAATTTGCAACGCTAAATAAAATTTCTATAATTTCCAGAATGGGCGGGGCATCTGGCTTTATAAGCAGGCGTTCGCCACAGGATTCTCAGATTACTTCGACTGAAGCGACGACTGAGTCGTGCAGCTACATAGCATGGCTAGCAACGCAGTACTCGTTCCCGTATCTCAGGGAACCGAGGTTACATTAGTAACCGAGTACGTTCCCTTTCGATACTACACTTGTACTGCGTCTTGCTAGACGCATATGGGAACACAGTACAATCACGCCGTGCTAATGTAGTGGACGACTAAAAGTATAAAACTTCCATAAGCAAGCAATGCCCATAGAGAAGTTAACAACAACCCAAGGCTTAGACGGGCTGAGCTTCCCAAGGTCACAGCCGGCCTGGTTAATCGTTCCAGAGTACTCCTGTAACTTCGACACCCAGGGGTCGAGAGCTAACAGGTGAACTAATGCCAGAGAGCTTGAGCGTGATACGACCAAGGGCTCTCTGCCAGATCTGTTTATGCAGAGCATGTCACTTCAAGCGGAAAGGACCCTGGCCTGCAAGGCCGGGACTTCCAGGTTATAAAACCTTGCGAATGTGGACGGCGAGGCCCAGCCGGCCGCCTCACAAATATCCACAATGGACACACCACTGGACCATGTCCACGACGAAGCGGAGAGCGCCTGCAGGTCCCCTATTCGCTTTACTGATGCCAGTGCTAGAAGCAGAGCAGTCTTCAGCGATAGCGACCGAATGTTGACAGACTGTAGCAGCTCGAAAGCGGGGCCATTCAGGGCCCTCAGCACAGTGGGCAGATCCCATGAAGGGACGGTAGGGGGACGAGGCGGAAGTATGAGGGTCTTTGCCACGGTTTAGACACCAAGCGGAAAAAAAAGACCACTGTAGAGGCGTCTCGTTTAAAAAGCCTCCGAAATTGTGTTTAAGACTCGCTCTGGGAGGCTCGAAGGCTCCCGTCAAGCGGCCAGAGGTGCAGGGCCCATAGGTCGGGCCGAGGATGCCATATTGTCCCGTTCGCTTTAGCGAGATCTGACCCCGTCCTCTTCCTGTCTCGCAGATCAGGATGGTGCCTGAGGCGCCGGGTCCAACGCAATCTTGGGTCGGGGTCCTTGGCGCTTAGGAAGAGGGTAGCATTTGGCCGAGCGAGAGCATCCCCGCGTCTGCTGCGCTTTAACGGGCTGAACGGCGGGGGCGGCAGGTGCTGGTTTTGCGGGCTGCTGAGTCGGCTACTTAGGGCGAGCAGAGGCAGCAGCGGAGCTGGAGCGCTTAGGCAGGAAATGTTGCATAGCCTGGGACGATTTCTGTGCCTCCGTGAAGATCTCAGCGAATCCTTCGACCGCCGGGCGGAAAATACCTTTGAGAGAGACTGGAGCATCGAGGAAGGGGATCTTATCCGCGTCTTTGATCTCTGTCAGCGTCAGCCACAAATGGCGCTCGAGCACCACAAGGCTGGCCATCAATCTCCTGATCGCCTGGGCAGTGGTCTTGGTGGCGCGCAGAGCCAGGTCGGTTGCGCTCCTCAGATCCCTGAGGGTTGCGGGGTCCAGGCCAGACTCATTGGAGGATGCGAGGATCTTGGCCTGGAAGACCTGGAGGACCGCCATTGAATGAAGCGCCGAAGCCGCCTGTCCAACTGAAGTGTAGGCGCGCGCGTCCAGCGAGAGCTGAAGTGGTCCTACACGGCTTGGATGGGTGAGCGGCCTTTGCTCTTTAGCCGATGGCCGTGGGCATGCAGAGATGCGCAGCCACTGACTCATCTAGAGGAGGTGGCTTATCGTACCCTTTTTCTTCAGCGCCGTCGATGGAAGTGAGGGCGGATGAAGAAGCAGTACGGAGGCGGGGGGGCTCTGGCGGACAGCACTCTAAACCCAGCTCTTCAACCGCTTTGGAGAGGATACGGATAAGCTCTACATCCATCCCGTCTTTGGTGGCGCGGGGTGCGGATGATGGCGAGGGGGTGGGGTCATTCACCGAGCCCAACAGCTCCTCTGCATCCGATGCTGCCAATGACATGCTGTTATCAAGCAGCTCGTCCTCTCTTCCCCCAAATGAGACCAGGTTGCTCGCACCAGCAGAGGTACGCTGATCAGACTGGGAGAAAAGGACGGGAGAATACTCTCTCTGGGGCAAGAGCGAGGCACGCGGGATCTGGGCCGACGTGGGCTTGCTCGCAGCCAGTCACTCGAGCCCTCTGCCCCGCTGTTTTTTCCTCACAGGTCCCTGGCAGGAAGAAAATGGGGGTGCACGGGGGCGGAGTCGCTCTCTGAAAAGAAAGTGATCCGTGAGCGGAGAGAGGCGAGACTGAAGTTCTCGCAATGGGAACAAATAGCTCCCGTGAGTGCAGCTTCCGCATGGGATTTCCCCAAGCAGGAAACGCACTCCGTGTGGCCGTCATCGGCGTGCAGGGGAGACCCGCACGAACCGCAGTAACGGCGTGGCATTTGCAACAATGCCAAGGTCTTTTAGTAGCTCTTTTAGTATCACTGGATGGCGGCAGGGGAAACGGACCGGAACTGCTGCGTCGCTGAAGTGGCGGAGAATCAGGTTAGCTGTGCTGAGAGGTCCCGATTCCAGCTGCGAAGGCGTGTCAATGGCGAGCGGCTTCGGATCAGCTTGAAGATGTAGAGTCGTCGCTGAAGGAGAAGAAATCTGAGAATCCTGTGGCAAACGCCCGCTTATATAGCCAGATGTGCCGCCCATTCTGGCGGGCTTTGGCGGGCTTCGTCGCCATAGGCTCGTGCAGCTCCGCTGCCTAGCCATTGGTTCGTTTTTAATACACTGCACTGAACCAATGGCCGTGCAGTTTCACTGCATGAATGAAAAGAAAAAAGGCTTTATGCATCTAGCAAGATGCAGTACGAGTGTAGTATCGAAAGGGAACTAGCGGTTTCCCTGGTAACGGCTGTAATCTAAGCAGCTCCGCTCATGAACGCTACTTTATCAGATAAAAATAAAAATATGTCATCGAAACTTTTCTGAAGACAGTCCTTTCCCTTCAGAGATTCATTCATATAAAACACAATGTGCATTGCTCATGTTTATTTAACGAAATCAAATGCCACAAATAAATCAATGTATGGGAAACACTGGTAATATCGAAATATTGGAAATGTGTTTAAAAATCATATCACCGTTATTGAAAAAAATTATATCGTGATACATATTGATATTGAATTATTGTCCAGCCCTAATATCATCAAATCATCTGGTCATCTTAATCTGGTAGAATCTAGTTTTCCAGCTGAGATGACAAAAATGGCTTTATCAAGCTGGTTCTTTCTATAGTAGACCACTTAAACCAGCTATAAACCACCTCCCATTTCTTAAACAACAGTGGTATGATCTAGTTTTTCAAGCAGAAAAGACAAAAATGCCTTTGACCACCTACCACATCCCAAAAACAGTCTACCATGTCCTAAAACAGACAAAAATGGCTTTATTAAGCAGGTTAATGCTGGTAGACCACTTTAAAACCAGCTACATGTTCTAAAAAACCAGCCTGACCATCTTAATCTGGTATGATCTGTCAAAATGTCTTTATCAAGCTGGCTTGTGCTAGTAGACCGCTTTGAACCAACCACTGTCCTAAAAACAGCCGTAACATCTTAAGTTGGTATGATCTGTTTGCCAGAGAAGCCAAAGATGGTTTTGAGGAATTGCTCTAATGATGTGTCATCAAATCCAGCATGTTATCTGAACTTTTATTTTCTTTTTTCTACAGAGCCGAGGCTCTAAGCAGAGTGTGGCGTGTTTGAGTCCAGTGCCTGTGTTTGTGGATCAGGTGGAGCACGGCTCACTGGTCTCTCTAGATGCTCTGGAGGTCATGTCTGAGTGCGACATGCCCATCGCCTTCACCCGAGGCTCCCGGTCTCGAGCCAGTCTGCCCGTGGTCCGCTCTACCAACCAGACCAAGGATCGCTCACTAGGTATACACATTGATATGCACATACTAAATTATATGTAAATACTAGGGGTGTAACGGTTCATAAAATTCATGGTTCAGTTCGATACGGCACAGTGGTGTCACGGTTCTGTACGGTTTAGGTACCTTTTCAAAAAGGGGGGTGGGGTGGGGGTAATTGCTTACTTCAGAAATTAATATATATAATTGCTTATGTTGGAAGTAATATGTTTTAAACCACGAAGGCGAGCCAGTGGATATCACATAAGCAACGTGCAAACTAATGCCAGTGAACGTCTTAATCTCAGTCAATTCACTATGCAGAAAGCGAATGTAAAAACGGAATGACGGAGCTTTTAGCATCTGACGCCGAATAATTGATGTTTTTGACAATATCTGGCTATCGTCGATACAAGATCGTCGTCTTTCGACGCAACCCAGCAAGGGGAAGTTATCGTGGGGCTGTCCGCTACACCACTGGGCAGACAGCACATTGCCTGTTACGTCATTTGGGCTGCCTTGTTGAGCGCAGTGGCACTGAGAACATTATATTTCACTCTTTAAGCTCTTTTATTTTCCAAATGTAATAGGATTAGTCCAACGAATCGTTCGGTTTGTAATGCGTACCGAACCGAAAGCCTCGTACCGAACGGTTCATTTCGAATACGTGTATCGTTACACCCCCAGTAAATACACGTTACAAATATAGCAACCATGCAGACCTATTAGATTTATTAAATCTATATTCATTCATTCATTCATTCATTCAACTGCAGTTGAGGAAAAAATTGGGGGGGAAAAAACACAATTACATTTTTTCACCCAAATCGTGCAGCCCTACAACTAGCTAAATAAAAACTATACAATACACATACAATATGTTTTCCCCATTTAATTCAAACTGACAAAGGTTGCGGGGCCTGTCAAATTGTATTAATGATGGGTGTTCGATTTCTGCGGAAATCCGCTGAGCTTTCTGTGAAGTTCTGGGGGTCTGTGAATGAGTGATCTCGCACTGCTGCTTTACTTATTTCCCGTCTGCTGCTAAATGATTTAGTTGCAGAGTTAAAGCATCTGTGGAAGTGTGTTTACTTAAGTTTGTCTGTCTGTCTCTTGTATTTAAGTTCAATGTCATAACAGCGAATTCGGCTCTGTCATTACCGCTTCATGTAATGGAAATATACGAGGCTCCAGAGCTGAAATTCATAGCCTGTACTTAACAACGCACAGGCATATATTACGGCACAGACTCATGCTTGTGGACACACACAGAAACACACGGAAATAGGACTCTTTTGCCAACATACAGACACACATATAGTACACTATCACACTCTGTATTCTCCCTACATCCAGATAGAATGACGGTCAAACACACACAGGCCTTGAAATGGGAGCCTTCTCTGGCTGCTCAACTCTGATTGGTTGGTTTAAACAAGGACCAGATGGAAAGACCGTTATGGGGAGAAATTGTGTGTTCACTCAGACTATTCCCTCAAAATTAATCTGAGAAGATAGATATAGACAGACCTGCAGAGAGAAACTAGATGTTGTTTAATCAGGAAGGAACACAAAGGCAAGGAGACGTGCATCTATTAGAGAGATTCAGCGTCGACCCGATTGCTGTAAGTCATCATTCATCTAGTTCAGCGCCAGCGATATTTAGTTTCAGTCGCTGTTGAGAGATGTCGTCTTAGGTTTGTTTAAGACCTTCTTTTGAAGTATAGGTTCTGGAAGTAAAAAGTTTATTTATTTATCCTTTACAGAAATTTATTTGTAACAAAAACTTTTTGTAATTTTGTAATTAACTTCAAATATGTCATATTTTATTCAGCTGCATGTTGACGTTTAGCCAGTAGTTTAATATTGTACCATTTATATTTGTTTACATCATTCGCAGTGCACCATGGGGTGTGCAGTTCATGACTTTGTATAAGATGTTAAGTATGCAATCTTGTAATTATTAATTATTTTTCTCATTTTCAAATGCATTTTGGATTCAAATCAAAGTTGGACATTCATTTCAAAGCTGTTTGTTGTTATTATTTGTTTATCCTTTTTTATTGTTGGATAAAACTATTAAACGTCATTTTTTGGTATTTAAAATAACGCTGAAACTAAAAAATATATAAATATTAGATTAAAAACATAAATGAAAATGAGAAATGTTGCTTTGGTAACTAATTGAAATAAAATGTAAGTTTAAGCTGAACTACTAAAATTAGTATTACTGAAATAAAAGGAAACTAAAGCTAAGTAGAAATATAAAAAAATAAAAATGGCAAAAGAACATAACAAAAATGCTAAAAATTTAACTAAAATTAAATCTGAAAATATAAAAAATAAAAGCTAAATTAAAAATATGAATAAATAGTATAATAGTATATAAATAATACTAAAATAACACTGATCCTTATGGAGAAAATGAACAGAAAAAATACTTTTCTGTAATTTCTTAAAAGATGGGAGGTTACTGAAAAGGTTGTCTTCAGTTGGACAACGAGACAGTGGGATGATATAAGAATACATTTGTAATTAGAATGAATTACATTTTTCCACAGTAAACAGTATGAATAGATGATTGAAATGTCTCATGTGGTTGTATTAAAATTCATACAATTAGAAGCTTTTGCTTCTGAGGGTTGTCGAGTTTGGCTGAGAGTGTTTGTATGTGATTGTGATGAAAGCAGTCATTCAGATGTGGCTTGGCATTTTGCCCAAGGTGCTCGTCTGAATTATATGCTGTTGATTGTTTGATGCTCGGTAATTAGTTATTAATGCTGGTCATTAGAGTGAAATTGTAGGGTAGCGTTTCAGAAACTGTTCCAAACCAAAGTGAGTTGAATGAAGAAACCGCACTGAATGAAAAAAGTGTGTCTAAAATAGTGGGAAACATTTGGGATCTCACAATTTGATTTGATTCATGAAGTCACAATTCATTCTCAATTCCGATATATAGAAAATCCTTATTTTTTGGTCTTTGCAAACTGAGTGACAACAATTATGATATTATCGCACATCCATTTTCAAATGTTTTCACTGAGCTGCATTCATCGCTTCAACACTTCATGTGGTTTATATAGCCAGAATTCATAAAGTACAAAAATAGATCTGCTTTTCTTTACTAGGGTATAAATATCCAACATGCTTTCTTTAGTCAACATGCAGATCTGGTTTGGCTACATGAATGATTTTACAGAGTGGAAATGTAGCATTTGAAGGAGTGAAAGTTACATGCATGCAGTGAGCGAGAACCGTCGTCTCGTTTCTGTGTCTGGTTTCTGTTTGATTGACAGTTTCGTAGTAACCACTGGAGGTTTGCAGACTGGTTTTCCAGACATCAACACAGCCTGTTTACAAGTACAGCAAACGCTCACATTCTCATTTATTCAGGAGTTGATGCAATTATATGGGAGTTTGTTGGAGTCAATTTTCTCAACTTCTTTTTTGTGATCTCTCTTACTTTTTGAGTGATTTTTTTTGTCTAAAACACTATCTTTTGTTCAAAATCACCATCTATCTATCTATCTATCTATCTATCTATCTATCTATCTATCTATCTATCTATCTGTCTCTCTCTGTCTGTCTGTCTGTCGAATTAACTAATGTTTTATAATACACATTTCACATATATGCATTTATATAGTCCCTTGTGAACAAGTGACAAACATAAAACTCCCTCCATCCATCTATCCCAGAACATTCTGCCACACCCTACTGCTCTCTCTCTCACCCACATGCTCTTCCCACCAGATTTTACACACCCACACCCACAACTGGGTGGATCCCTCATAGAGTATCATGGAGGAAGAGATAATTGGCTAATCGATATGTACAAATGCATGATGCATCAGTGCCATATCAGATATCATCTGATATTACGGGTGTTAAATTGTCTTAACACTATTAAAAGTCATTTTAGCATTTTTCATACCGTACATGATGCCTAAACTCATGTAAAAAGATTTTAAAAGATTGATTTTAGTTTTAAGTGTTGTTTTTAATTTATTACAAAATACTACAGAATTTTAGTTGCATAGTTGCAAGTAGCTGCTCGAATAATGCCTTGAACTTTTCTCACCGTTTCTTCTCTGTTTTTTTTTTTTTTCAGGGGTGTTGTATCTGCAGTATGGAGATGACACAAAGCAGATACGCATGCCTAATGAGATAACAAGTGTAGATACAATCAGAGCTCTGTTCGTTAGTGCCTTCCCTCATCAGCTCAACATGAAAATGCTGGAGTCACCCAGCACCGCCATCTATGTGAAAGACGAGACCAGGAACGTGTACTACGAGCTCACTGATGTCAGGTGAGTGTGTGTGCATGAGCTTCAGCCTCCTTAAAGTTTGAACAGCTTACTATCTTCCTTCCTCATTCCACATGGCCTGCTTCCTCTAGTTCTGTGACATCACTTAACATAGGAAGTGACCTTCTTCAAAGTCCAAGTGCACCTCTGTTTCTTTTTCTATTGCTTTTTCCTTGAGAACCAACTCAGTAATTGAATCTCACGTGCATTGGTTTTACAGGAAATGTGCATTTGTTAAAGTGTTGAAAATTAATGAAAACTCATACATACTCACCCTTATGTTCTGCTTGTGGAATATAAAATTAGATGTTTAGCAGAATGTTCATGCTGCTTTTTTCCAAATTAAAAGATAAAACAATAAAATAAGCCTAAATGTGTCATGAAAGTAGTCCATACGACTGCATTATATTCCAAATCTTCTGTCATATGATAGCTTTATGTGAGGAACACACTGAAATTTAAGCTTTATTTGCTGAAAATGCTGTCTGCCGTGGCTTTCAAATCTTATTTGTGATACTAAGACTTATTATGGGTTTGAACAGCATGACAGTGAATACATGATGGCAGACTTTTCATTTTGTGGGAGAGTTATTATCTTATATGGAACTATAGATGCGAAAATCTTTAGTAATATTTTTTTTGAAACAGTCTAGACTGTAAATAAGACACCCTAGCTCACATACACATGAACAGAACATTATATTTAGATTTCATTTGAAACAAATTGCTGTCTCATACTTTAAAATACCTCACAGCATTTGTTTCTCTGACTTTAAACCAATAAACCTGACTGTCTATCATACATCACCCACCAGCACAGCTAATGTTAACATAACACTTATGTCACACTTCAAACAAACACTCCCACATATTTTCACTCCCACATTCTCTGGTCTTTCGTCTTTCCCTCCACCCTCAGTCTACAAACACTTGTGTGTCCATTGCTTTCCTTCCCGTATCTCTCTACCTATTTACAGAATTATGAATAAACCACAACACATTCTCAGTTAGGAATCACATTTGAAAGACCCCATGTAATGAGAGCTGGAGTTTTGTGACTTTTAGTCCATTGCTAGTATACTGCTAAAAGTTGACAAAATTATACACTACTGCTCAAAATGTTTTTGAAAGAAGTCTTATTCTCACCAAGGCTGCATTTATTTGATCAAAATACAATAAAAACAGTAATGTTGTGAAATATTACAATTTAAATAACTATTTTCCATGCAAATATATTTTAAAATGCAATTTATTCCTGTGATGGCAAAGCAAAACTTTCAGCAGCCATTTCTCCAGGCTTCAGCGTCACATGATCCTTCAGAAATCATTCTAATATGCTGATTTGTTGCTTATGAAACCAGTGGCGTTTCGTGGGTTTTAAAATAGAGGAGGCACACGCATTGGTCTGGGGATCCCTGCCGATTAATATTATTATTTGCTTAACCACTTTAAAATGACTTTTTTGTTGCTTTTAGTCAGAAAACACCTCATACAGCATATCATTTCACTTACCTGGCCTATAACTTGAAGCAAACGTCCATCCCTTCTTAAAAGTCTGTGTTAAAAGAGAGCTGCCTGTTGTGCCATT
>NW_015542347.1:606255-608436 GCF_001515605.1 Sinocyclocheilus anshuiensis
CACCTAGCAGTTGTAAAACATCAGCAGATTCGGCACATTCGCCATAGAAAAGTGGCGCTTTCCAACTTCAGTAACATGTTATTACAGCTGTGAAATTACAAACAAAATACACATTCTGAGACATGAACTGAAACGAATTGTGAATGAAACCAGTGGCGTTTCGTGGGTTTTAAAATAGAGGAGGCACACGCATTGGTCTGGGGATCCCTGCCGATTAATATTATTATTTGCTTAACCACTTTAAAATGACTTTTTTGTTGCTTTTAGTCAGAAAACACCTCATACAGCATATCATTTCACTTACCTGGCCTATAACTTGAAGCAAACGTCCATCCCTTCTTAAAAGTCTGTGTTAAAAGAGAGCTGCCTGTTGCGCCATTTAATTAAGCCCCGACTGCTGTAGCCTATATCCAGCTTAGGCTGTTTTCCCTAAATTTGTATATATTAAAATCACAGGAATAATCAATATCCAGATTAAGTCTCTCTTAGCTGCATATATCATGTAACATTTTAAATGTAGCCTCTTTTATTTAAACACGTTATGAATATTACAGCTGTGAAATTACAAACAAAAAATACACATTTTGAGACATGAACTGAAATGAATTGTGAATTTTATTAACATTAAATCGTCCTCCTCCCATTTTCACCTCAATATTTTTCGGAAGCTGTGCCTCCCCCGACGAGCCGCCACTGTATGAAACTAAATTTATATTATTAGCAATGTTGAAAAAGTGATTTATTTTCTAGTTTAGCATTTTTTTTATATATAAATCTTTTGTAACATTTTAAATATCTTTACTGTTATATTTGTCATTTAATATAATGCATCCTTGCCAAGTAAAATATTAATTCTGAAGAAAATAAAAACTAAAGCATATCAGCCCTTCAGTTCCTCCCACCAAAACATAGTTTCAGCTCAGTAAATACGTCAATATAGGAAAGAATCATGTGACCCTCAAACGATTTCAGGGTGTCTTTAAAGACCCAACCAATCAAAGCCAAATTTAATCATTGACTTTGTTTCCTCAGATCTGATGAAATTATCAATATTGACTCATACTCATATTGTCCCGTGTAGACAGAGGAGCAGACCTTCTCCTTACATTTCCATGGTAATGTAACTTGCACTTTGATACGACTCCTTTACTATCAAGGCTGTAAATCTGAATTACAGCCACATGACCACATATCAGACTTCATAAGAAAAATGCTCACGTCACTTTACACAACTAGGTTTCACACACAAACACATTATGAGCGATCCTGGTAGACAGAGATTTAAAAACATAAATAGACAAGCTTGTTTACTTATAGAAAGTTAATGTTTTTGCTCGATGCTGTATTAGTAAATCATTCTTGGACCTACAGAGAATTGAAGTCTGGACATTAACGGACATCTCAGACATGGATCTTGTCTTGGAGAGCCGTAGCTTCTCACCTCAATTTCCAGTTTCTCGCTCCAGCTCGCCTGTGTCTCTCAGTGAATCGCTTCATTCTCGCGATTCCTTTGACTTTTCTCGCTGTCACTCTCCGCTCTCACGTGTTGACATCTCGCCAGCCCTAGTGCACCCCGTTGTGGCAGAGCTGAGGGGCCGACCTTCAAGGCACCATGGCCGACCCCGTTCGGATGGTGACATTTGGTCTGTATATGCAACTGATGTGGATTTTTCCCAACACAGGAGCATCACAGATCACTCCTGCTTGAAAGTGTACCACAAAGATCCAGCGCACGCCTTCAGTCATGGAGCCCGGCCAAGCAATGGAGACGCAAGGGTGAGTGCCAACCTAGTGTGGACATTTTTGTTAAGACAGAAGGCTTAATGGAGAAATCTTCTCTTAAAAAAATTAGATAGCTACAAATGTAGCTTGACTGGATTTGTACTTGGTCCTCATATTGTGAAATGTATAATTGTGATCTAAATACATCAGACTTTAGAACAGCTCTGGTTGGCTGGTTTTTGTTAAGGATGGGTCTGGATTAGGGCTGCATGATAAATCGCATGCGATATTTAACGCGCATCTTATCAGTGAAGCCGGTTCTGTAATCAGCGGTAAATCTCCATCACCTGCGGGCTTTCACATTGAGCAGCATTAACTACACAGAGCCGTTGTTCACAAACGAGTTGCGCAAAACCACGTTCATATTCGCGCGATTTTTTGCGCAGCTCGTCAGTGAAC
>NW_015542347.1:608460-618774 GCF_001515605.1 Sinocyclocheilus anshuiensis
CCCGCAGGTGATGGAGATTTACCGCTGATTACAGAACCGGCTTTCTGACAAGATGCGCATTAAATATCGCATGCGATTTATCGTGCAGCCCTAGTCTGGATAGTTGACAAGTCACCCAAAAACTGACTTGTGAGGTTCACTAGTCTAGCTACGCTACTGTTTAAAGGTTTGGGGTTAGTAAGATTTTTAAATGTTTTGAAAGAAGTCTTTTATGCTCACCATGGCTGGATTTATTTGATCAATAAAACAGTAATATTTTTGTTTTCTGTTAAAATGTATTTTAAAATGTAATTTCTTCCTGTGATAGTAAACCTGAATTTTAAGCAACCATTGCTTCAGTGTCACATGATCCCTCAGCAATCATTCCAATATGCTAATTTGGTGCTCAAAAAATATTTATTTTTATTATCAGCGCTGAAAACTGTTGTGCTGCTTAATATTTTTATGGAAACCATTATACATTTTTCAAGATTCTTGGATGAATAAAAAGTTCAGAAGAACAGCATTTATTTGAAATAAATCATTCATAACATAAATATTCTTACTGCAACTTTCAATCAATGTAATGCATCCTTGCTGAATAAAAGAATGAATTTATGTAAAAAAAAATATATATATTTATCAATGTAAACAAATTTAAAAATCAAACATTTTTCAGTTTTAATCCTATAAGTGAATTTAGGCGCCAAATATGCCTATTTGTGCCTATAATTTGAAATCTGGATTTAAGATTTAACAGTGTTGTTAAATTATTGATGTTTTAAAGATTAACCTAAGCTTAAAAATAGGAGAAATGAGCATGAACAATTATATGTACAATATCAACTGATAACTATCCAGTATCGATTCATACCAATAAATAAAAATCCCTAATATCGACCAATGACCAATGTGATTCCGATATATATCATACTTATCAACCATGTGTCTGGTAGACACGACCCTAAACGAGCATAAGTATAGAGTGCCTCCCTACTTGTTCAAACAGACTAACTACTTGATTTTGAAAATATGCTCTTTTGCAAATCCTCTGTAATGCCCACATGTTGCCACTTTTTATTTTTTGGCATGCTCAGAAGAAAGAATGAACTGAGGGCATTATTGAAATAACAGGTCCCTTCTCAGCCTCCAGTCTTCTGTTCGGCCGTCTCCAGGGGTCCCTCTGCTCTTCACAGTTAGAGTCACCCCCAGCCCGGTCACCCCGTTCCAATCCTTTCATGTCCGTCTTTGTCCCCCGGGCCTAATTTCAGGGGGATTGGATCAGGATTGAAGCAGAATTGGTGGAAGCACTGAATAGAAAGCAAAGGCTTTTTCCTCGTTCCTTTTCCTCCCATAATCCCCTCTAATCTCTTGCCATGCCGGCCGTGTTTGTTTGGCGGTGTGATGTAACGGAAATTAGATCGCAAAGCTTTCATTTTCTCTGTGTGTTTCCCCAAATTTAACAAGGTAGCCCCAGACTTTTGTCTGTGGTAATCCCCGGTCTGGCTTTGACCAACTCGCACAGCTAATATGCATTTGATTAGAGCTTTAGACGCTGCCATAAGAGCCCTTAAGGGAAGTTGTAGTAGTTCCAGGAAGTGAAGGACTTTACTCACTATATTTTGTTTGATTTTTGTTTTAAGGCTCTTATTAACATTTCATGTCGCTTTCAAGAGTATGCGTGCAAAGTTAGAAGTTGAAAGGCTTATTGTTTGTGTCACATGTCCGTGTCTAAGTGGATTAAAGTATGTTGTGTGATGACTTAAATTTGTATACGTACACACAAGAGAGAGAGAGAGAGAGAGAGAGAGAGAGAAGGAATACAAAAGATAGAAACTATTATCTGTTCTCTGACAAGAGAGCGAGAACAAGTTGTACAGATAATTGCCAAAGTTCACAGAAACAGTGTTTGTTATTATGGCAGTTTAAAGAGAAGTCAAGATAGATTAAAAATACAGCTCTTTTATATGGCATTATGACTAAGCTTTGTATGTTAGTCACACAAATGTGTGACTGTGCAAGTGTTTGGTGTTGGGTTGTCCTCTAGTTTGGGTTAGGTGTTGGGGATACCGCATTACAAGTAACGTGAGTTGTGTAATCAGATTACTTTTTTCAAGTAACTAGTAAAGTAACGCATTACTTTTTAATTTACAAGAAAATATCTGAGTTACTTTTTTTTTCCAATCACATATAACAAGTCAAGAAAAGTATAATCAGCAAGAAACTGTAACAGACTTTACAACAGAGCTGTGTTGGGGTTCCTGATCACTATAAATACTGTTCCACCTTCAAGAGGTTATTGCATAACAGCTATCAAGGCTTCAAGTTCTTTGTGCAAGTTCTCGCATGCTTTACCATGTGACCGACACGGATCATAGGTTTGACGCCCAGCTCATATTGTGTGTCTGTATAAACACAGCAGCCACTTTGCACGAATAGGATGTAAAATAAGACCTGAAGAATTTAATATATGTATATTTGCAAAAAATTATTAGTGAAATAAGGTGTTTAACTGTCAGAAAATAATTAACAATTTTGGAGACTGCTGTGTTTGCTAAATTTGAGATGTCTAAATGCATCAGTATATTATTTCAGTAGAGTATGTGAAGACAAATGACACTTTTGTGTGGATTTTAATAATCGGATTATTAAGGTCAAGACTGAAGCAGGTGATTACTGCATTAAAGACTATACTTTTCAGACAATGTAGATAGCAGTTAAATAATAGCTCTTAAAACATTTTAAAGCATTGTATTTTGCGCCTCTAATGCTGTAATGTGACACCAAAGTTTACTATATTTATGGAATTATTTGTTTGTAGGTATATGCTGGTCTGTATATGTGTCAGAGTGATGTTATATGATCTGAATATCTTGAAACTTGACAGTGCATATGACTTTAATCTCTCGTCATCCAATTAAAAAGCAGGACATCCAAAACGTAGCACTTTCATGCCACATGAGAGTCATTCCTCTCTTCCTATCTTCCCCCTCTATTGAAAAAGGAAACATTTGATATCAACACACAGCAGTGGATGTTCATAAACAATGGTCCTTGTGTGCATGAAAACTGAGCGTAAATCAATATGCCAATGAAAACTTTTTTATAACATATTTAATTGTTGATATGTAAAATAAGACACGCGGTTAATGGTTTATTGACTCATCTTTGTCAGGCATGACAGGCTAAATGACATATTGTATAAATATGGAAATAAATCCGGTAGGGAGGATTGCCTGCAAATCTCCTAGTCTAATTGTGTTTGGTTCAGTAATTCAAATAAGTCGAGCTTGATTTGAAGCCAGAACACACATATGATGAAGACCATGTTCAACACACACGCTGATGTTTTGACCACAGTTGTTGCTATTGTAACTGTCAGGGGACAAGAGATCCATTATGCATTCTTCCAGAGCTTATACTGAAGTACACTTACACACACATGTGAATAAGCAAACACACACATACACAGAGACACATGATCAGGCCTTCTCAGTTCAAGCAGGCATGGAGATAGTCAGACAGGTTTAACAGACTAATGAAATAAGCCCTGCACCTGTTCAAATATACTATTTCTGTGTGTGTCTGTGTCAAAGAGGCTTGATAATTGTCGTAACTTCCTGTTGAAACTTTAGGCCAAAAATATACAGTGAATGAACTGCAGCAGTTCCTTTACCTTTATAATAAACTGAATAAAAGAAAAAGTCACATGATGAATCAAAGTTCATCACAAGTAGCTTTTCCACAAGTTGAGATAAATACAAATGTATATATATATATATATATATATATATATATACTGTCAAAGACACAACATGCACACACACACACACACACACACACATACAAGTTCTAACATTGTTTAAATGGCACTTATTTATTTTTACCATAATATCATCATCTTTTGTGTTTTGCTGGTTTACTCTCATGCATGATGTTTTCCAGCAGTCTTGTTTCTGCATGTATTCATGCAGCAGGAAATGAAGAGCTTTGGTATATATATATATATATATATATATATATATACTGTATATATATATAGTGTAAAATTGAATTCACACAAATACAAAACGGCATCATGGGAACACAAATGACACTAAGATAATACAATAAACATTAACTTAGCAATATTAGATATAACGTACACTCTTAAAAATAAAGGTGCTTCACGATGCCATAGAAGAACCTTTTTGTCTAAATGGTTCCATAAAGAACCTTTAACATCTGAAGAACCTTTCTGTTTCGCAAAAGCTTCTTTGTGGCGAAAGAAGGTTCTTCAGATTATAAAAAGGTAAGAAAGAGATGGTTCTTAAAGCCTTTTAAGCACCTTTAAGAGTGTAAAACCCTAATGTACATAAGTGGTCATCAAATGTGAAGTGTTACACAGAGAATTCTGGGTCAAAATTTGTCAGTTTATGGTTTTCCACTGTTAATTATAAGATGCCATGGTAAATTTAACAGTATTTTACTGTAGAACTACATGAAATGTCACATTAGATATATTATAGCTTTTCACCATATAGTAAGGAAACTTACCATTAACCAAGTTCTTACCGCAACAGTTTTATAGTCTTCTACCATTAAAATTCAAAGATCATTTGAATGTGTATTTTTATGTAACACAAGTGTCTGTGTGTTGAAAATCCAGCCGTTAATTTAATTAAAGTGATTTAATGAGATTGTTTTAACAGTAGTGCACATATCCAGATCTGAATCTCTGTATCCGTACCTACACACACACACACACACGCGCGCGTCTAAGCTCATACGCATGCAGCTGTGTGTGTCTCAGTGCCAGTCTGTTAAAACAGCAAGCGGATTATTGTGCAACGTGACTGACCACAGTTTACGGACGACAGTTAATTTGAAACAGACCCATAAAAACCAATGCAGTCTGCTAAATTCTGCATGAACGTATGGTCAGACTAGTCTCTTTTGACCGTCTGCATGAAGTTTGGTCCAATTTGCAGAACATTCTGGCCAAAAACTGCCTAAAGTTTTGTATTTCGGCATCCAAGATGTTTTTTTGGGCAATCTAAAACCGATCATCTCACAGGTCTGTGTCAAGAATAATGGTATCTTTTTCCTACACTTAAACTTTCTGGTTGTAGGTTTTAATAAGGCCTTGTGGCCATTTATCTAAGAAAGAGAAAGCAAGAGGAGCAGAAAATGAGGGGAAAAGGGGGCATAAGAATTTGTCTTTAATCCCTCTTGGGCCAAATTCAAACCAAATGTTCTCATTCCGTCATCTTTTGATTTCTTTTATTTATCACAGGTTTAATGTTTCATGTCAGCCTTCCTCCAGCAAATTCTCTACCTTTTAAGGTAATGCACAGAGAAAACGAAGAGATGAGAACCTGGAGAGGTTGAGACAGGCAAGAACTTTCATGTTATTCAGACAATGTTGCTCAGGTAACATCTGGAGGTGATTTTTATGCCTTCCACTGTATCAAACTCCCAACAAATCTGCATTCTGCTCTCTATACATATTATATTGTGCACGTTAATTGTAATAAGCCAGTGCTCCACTAGTGCTAAAACTTTTCACAGTACTGTAGATTTGCAGGTAGGTCTCTTGAAGCATTTTGGAGATGTTGCCACAGTTCCTCTGGATTTAGTCTGTCTCAAGTTTCTTCATGTCATCGCAAGCAGACTGGATGATGATGAGATCAGATCTCTGTGTGGAGCACTGACTGTTGTCGGATTTGTGCATACAAAAATCTCACTGGGTTATTACAATTAATGGTAAAAGGAATGTTCGGAAATGTAAATTGATATTTCCTACTGACACACTACAGCAAAAGATAGAAATAATTAGTTTAAAAACCTTTTTTCGAAAATGCTAATTGCCTAAGACTTTTGCACAGTACTCTGCATATATATAGTTATTACAAAAATATTAAGCTGCAGAACTGTTTTCAACATTGACCACCAAAATCAGCATATTGGAATGGTTTCTGAAGGATCCACATGACACTGGAGAGACATATAGCTGCAGAGAAAATTACATTTAATACATGACTTTTTAAAATATGTTGGTTATTTGAAATTATTGTATTTCATAATATTAATGTTTATAATGTATTTTTGCTCAGATAAAGGCAGTCTTGGTGGACATAATACTAGAGAGGTGGCAGGAAATGCAGAAAATGAGATTTAATATTTTGGTAAAGTGGTAAGTGAATTGCATATTTACTCATAGGATTCACCACCATGGTGATATGATGTTGCAAAATATCACGCTGGTGTCCTGAGGCACATAAAGACTTGGAAGTCTCACCTGTGCTGGGTGTAGCCTGAACGCTGACTCACCCCCAGCACAATGCTCTCATTGTTTGAGATTCAGAGAAGCAGGGCAATGCTTCGAACCAAGGAACATCATTCTGTCGTCTTTCTATTATTTTACAAAGCTCTTTGGCTTAAAGGCGCGTTCTTGTCTGTTTCTTCTCTGTGTCTCTGCTTTGTTTGTTTTCTATTTTTGGATGATGCAGACATATTCAGAAGAGAAATGCTTTGCTTTCTACTGCCTCCATAGGCAGCTGCCTTCTAAGGTGTATTCTAATTAAAACGGAACCTGATTTGATTTGGTTCTATTGCTTTAAATGAGTTACTGGTTTAAAAAAAGGCTTTGTGCTAAATGAAATTGGGCCCGAGGTGATGGAAAAGTCTCAATGACTGATTTGTTTCTCTGTCATTTTTAGGTACTGAAAAAAGAACACATTTAGTTTCACTCTAAACCAGTTTTTCTTTGAATTCTGTTCATCTGTCAAGTCATATGGTTTTTCCTGTTGCTCCTCATTGCTGAGTTTGGAGCCGGATACATCTGAGTTTGTCTGTCTAGTATCCTCAGGCGTGAAGTTCTGCATTCTGAAGTGCACTGATCGGAAATCTTTCATCCACTCAGGTCATATCTGAAATCTCAGAGGCTTATTCTTTTATTTTTTGTTGCATGCAGTTATCAGATGCAGATACAACTTTTTAAGTGGTCTTAATGGTTGTATGTTGTTTTGTTTTTTTCCTGTCTCCATCTGTTATGTTTACTGCTTGTTATTTCTGAATGACATGGCAGTTTATCTGCAGCTTATCATTTGTTTTTAGTAGATTGTGGTTATCCAGGAGCATCGCTTTATGGATGCAGACTCTGTTTAAAGCAATACTATATCCACTTGTGCATTTTAATTACATTGTGGGATGTATATGAACCATGACCACCTATGTCTCAGTGCACACACGCACATACTTGCACAGTTTTTCCAAAATATGAGCTTCCATCTGAAGTGTATTAGTGTGATTAGTCTACTCTGGGGGACCTTCTTGGGTGGTCAAGTCAGATCAGGCTGCCCATGTGTGCTGCCTGTTTAAAAACCAGAATAGATTACAGGTGCTCTGAATTTAGATGGAACACAATGACATATTATTTGATCCAAGCAGAAGGGTTTTTTTTTAACCATGAATACCATGATCAGTCAGTGTTTCTTTCTTTGACTTCTTTCAGCCCTTTCATTTCACATGTGAGATGGAAATGTAACACTTCTTTCTCACTGTGATGAATGAACAGAAAAGCCTTTAGACTAAACTAGAGCACTGAAGATCACATGGACCTCATTTTTGTGTGTATTCGTCAGTGTTGTTATTGTTAATTGAAAAACTAAAACTGTTAGAAAATAATTTGTGCTTATTGAAATAAAGCTGAAATTAAATCTAAATATTAGATGAAAAACAGAAAAACTTAAATGAAAATGAGAAATGTTGCCCTGTAAACTTTCCGAAATTAGAAAAGTTTAGAGAAGTACTGAAATTACCAAAACTGAAATAAAAACAAATTTAAGCTAAATAGAAATATTAAAAAACAAAAGCTAAAAAAGTCAAAAGCACATAACAAAATTGCTCAAATGAAAATGAAAATGAAAACTGAACTTTTTAAAATAAAATAACTCAAAATATTAATAAATACTATAATAGCATATAAATAATACTAAAATAACAATGGTATTACTATTTATGTTTAACATGCAAAGTGTAATTTTGGAGTATTTAAGTATTTTTAGTGAGTTTTATTCTCTATTTTTAGAGATAACATTATGGTTCTAAATGTAGAAATATATATAAAAAATATTGTTTTAATGTGATATCAGCAAGTATTTTTTGAGATTTCAATGGATCATTTTATTTTATTTTATTTTATTTTTGCTGCATAAGCCACTTACCAAATACAGGCCATTTTACCAAATACAATGAACTTTTTCTGTTCACATCACATATTTGAATATGTTATGTGTAATTCAAAAATATATATTTTTTATTTCCTAAACCAGGCTTAAGCTGGCTAAAAGACCAACTATGACCAGCAAACCAGTTTAGGCTGGTTTATAAGCTGTTTTAATTCAGCTGGATTTCTTATGTTTTAAATATTTTCTCTCTTTTCATGTGAAACCTTATGTCCTTTTCTCTCTCATTCAGGTTCACAGGGAGATGATGTATGCTGGACCGAGTGGTCATCCTCTCCGGCAGCCCCCGATGGGTCCTCCTCCACCCCATATGCAGGGCTCCATGTCCCCTACCACACCTCATGCGATGATGCTAGGCTCCAAAACCCAGCCCCCTTCCCCACACCGGATGGGCGAGATGCGAGTGATGGACATTCACACAGTCCAACCGCAGAGTTCCATGACTCTCGAAAGGGCATCACCTATCAGACAATCATTTAGGAAGGAGGCTCCTCTTGCTATGGATACCATGGTAAAGGCAAGGGGTGGTATGGGGTCCCCGGCCACCCCTGATCTTCAGGTTCACAATCCTCTTGCCCCCTCAACAGACCCTCAGACACGGTAAGTCATCATTAAGTGTAAACGAGAATATTGAAGCATGAAAATAACTAACTTTCCGTCTACAACATCCCAGTATACATCAGCATCCGTGATATGTTCATATTCTAACTCTGCACCAGTTTATTGTCTTCCACTGCATCATGGCATTCCTTAACTGCATCCAAAACACATCAACAATGTCTTGTCTAAGTACTAGCAGCTATTATTGGATGTGCGTGTTAACATTTAAATGGAAATTTGTAACCAACTTGTCGATTACGCTAACAAACATCCAAAAGAGAGTCAAAAAACAGTTTGTACATAGTAAATGACCATTGTAGTAAATTATGATCATTGTAAATAAACGTAAGTGTTCACTTAATCAACATTAGCAAATATAGACATATACTGTATATTAAAAGTAACTGAATCAATAGGCAGTGCAGTACCAACAAGTAGAAGCTCAATAGCCTATTATAAGCAAGTATGTTTCATTTATAATATTTACCCTTTAAACTGGTATCAAAGTTTGTACTGGTATTGTCCCTCATAAGTGGTGGTATAAAAATATCCCTTTATCCCTAGTTATGTTCACGTAAATTTTTTAGGGTTGATAATCTTTTTAGCTCGGTTTGCTTTCAAGAATAAAGCTTTACGTAACTCAGGAAAAGACTTTGAACTGTAATTCAGTCAGCTTTGTTTTGCTATGCTGGTTAAGTGGACTTAATCGTACCCTTTATGTTTGTCTGTGCCTTGTTAGTCAGATTTATTGTGCTTGGCGATGTACTCGCTGGCTGAGAACAGTCAATACAGAGAGTCAACATGCTAAACTGTTTTTAAAGGGCAGAGCACATGCAGGCCAGACGTTTCTAACATTATCTTGTAGAGAAAAGAAATAGTGGTTTGGTATGTGTGTTGGCACAGAAAGGGCAAATGGGCAGTTTAGCATTTAAAAAAAAAAGACTTTAGTTAATCATCATTTGAAAAGTTAATGTTTTTGATTTATTGTGTTTTTTTGTATATGCTAAGATCATAGGCAGGAGTCCAGATCATACTCCCTTTCGCTTAATGCTTTTTGTAGATAGGATTGACCTTAAATCAAGGAAGTGTTTTATAATTGAAATGTGGTTAATATGTTGCCAAGAGATTTTTCTTCTTTTTACTTCAAGTTGTTTTTTTCTGTGCAGTTTCACATAAAATTCCCACTTTATGAATGGCAGCATACGTTTAAAAATTTGGGGTTGGTAAGATTTTTTAAATGTTTTTGAAAAGTCTTATGCTCAACAAATGTTCAGTAAAAACAGTAATATTTTAAAATATTATTACAATTTAAAAATACTGCTTTCTCTTTGTATATATATATTTAAAATGTAATTTATTTCTTTGATGATGAAGCTGAATTTTCAGCAGTCATTACTCCAGTCTTCAGTGTCACATGATCTCTCAGAAATCATTCTAATTTGCTGATTTGTTGCTCAAGAAACATTTCTTAATATTATCAATTCTGAAAACCATTGTGCTGCTGAAT
>NW_015542347.1:618966-647352 GCF_001515605.1 Sinocyclocheilus anshuiensis
TATTTATTATGTATATATAAATACACACACATACAGTATGTATTTTAAAAATATTTATATGTATTTACATGTATATATTTATATTAATATAATTTATAATATATATAAATCTATTTAATATATAAACAATAAATATTTTTCTGAAATATATACATGCATGTGTGTGTATTTATATGTATACATAATAAATATACAGAGTACACACATATATTATGTAAACAAAAACTTTTATTTTGGATGCGATTAATCGCGATTAATCGTCTGACAGCACTAAAAACAACAGAAAAGAGCAGAATTTATTTGAAATAGAAGTCTTAATAATATAAATGTCTTTACTGTCCCTTTTAATCAGTTTAATGCAATCTTGCTGAATGAACATATTCATTTCTCACTTAAATAAATAAATATTTTTACTGACCCTAAACTTTTAAATGGGAGTGTTTAAAAACAACACTGTAAGTGATAAAGCAAGTATTCCACTTAGTAACTTTTATTTAAAATGTCTGTTTAAGCATTAAAGTAAAAGAGACTGTGCTTTATTGTAAATATGCACTGATAGTAAAATTTAGGCTGATGCCAGTAAGCTGATAATTATTTTATATATTATAATTTTTGTGTAAATACATTAAAACTAAACACTCAAATCAATTGTTAAAGGCTACAAGTGAATTCAGACATCACAACATTTTAATGTACATTATGATAAATTGATATTTTAGCCAAAATGCTATATTAACCAGTTAGTATATCTGTGTCTTTATTAATGATGAATGAGTAAAATGGCCTTAGATAACTGAGCCATCTCAGGAGGTACACAGTCCTACTGTTATTTCAATTTTCCCCCTCGCCCGTCTCCACAAATTTTCCATCAGTAGTAAGCATGCAATATGCTCTATCTCTCTGCAGAGAGAGAATGAAGGCCATGGAGGAGCAAATAGCCAGTCTGACTGGTCTTGTGCAGCATGCTCTCTTAAAGAGCCACAGCACTAACAGCAACCAGGAACACCCCAGGTAAGCAAGGCAGGCTGGGTAATGTAGTTCCCAGAATATCACATTGTTTCCCAAATCAAATAAGAAAGGCAAAAGGAGGAATATGGTGGATTAAAGGTGGTGGTAATCAGACACTGGGTGTTTGAAAAAGACTTGGTGGGTTCTATGACTACTAACTGTGCATGAACTAAATTAACTCATTCTCACAGTAACTGGTGCCTTTACGAATGGCAGTGCTTGTACCCCTGTAACACAGACTAACTGCAAGTGTTTGTAGAGGGATTTTGTCTGTGTCTGTATACATGTGCATATGTGCATTCAGTCATTTTATATATCTCTTGCATTTTTCCAGTGAGAAACCAGTAAAGTCCGGCTCACCGCCTCACAGCACATCTAGCACAGGTAAATTCCTTCTTACCATTGCTTCCAGACCTCATCTGGTTGTTTCTAGTGGTCAACATACATGCTTATTTATTAGTAGTAATATAAGGCAAATTCTGTAATACTCTCTCACCTACCATCAGCATTCAGCAAATACACATTTATATCATTTAAACAAGTCTTTGAATATCTCATAAACATTTAATTTCACAAACTTTGGGGAATGCAGCAGTGTGAACTTCTGAAGTGTGCATTTGTAGACTTCATAAAAATGTTTGTACTATCAAACTTTAAATTCTTGGTTTCAAACTATGCTGCATTATATTCAGATGGCCGCTGTCATATTCATGTCATATTCACTATGTAACGTATGCAAAATTAGCACATTATTAAAAAAATATGATTCCTAGTGCTCACAGACTTGCCAGATTACTGATTGCCCTTAGTGTTTACATTGTTTACTTTCTTTTTATTCATATTTTTTATGTGTAAATAAAAATACTAATAGGATTATAGAATCAAGAAGTTGCCATCTGAAGTATGAATCTGTTTATTTGTGTTATTTTCATATAATTTTAAATAAAGCAATTGTTATACATGTGTTTTTACTACATTTAAATTAAATAGTGTGATATATACATTGGTTTTATATCGGCCAGCCTGCTCTCTAAGATACTGACATTGGCCATAAAAAAAACAACATTGGTTGACCACTATGTGTGTGTGTGTGTGTGTGCGTGTGTGCGTGTGTGTGTGTGTGTGTGTGTGTGGTGGCGGTGGCTCTTGCAGCAACAGATTGTAATGCAGTGGCTGTTGTGCATCCCAAAAATCCGATCTTTTCCCACTCATCTGTCACTCAGAATTGCAGAACTGCCACATGTTTCTCACTGTTTCCACACATACACGCTGACAAGAACACAGAGAGCGAGTCACTCAAACAGCATAAGCCGCAAAAGAACAAACACGTCTACACGCTGTCTTGCGCACTCACATAAATATGTACTTTTGCAAGATTTGATCTGAAATGCTGTATTTTCAATTATGCTCAGTGGAGTTTGAAATGTAATCTTGCCAAATGTTATGGTCAAATATGGGTACAACAACAAATATCACATCTCCTTAAGCTTAGGGCCAATATATGTGAATATGTATTTGTTAAGGCACTTAAATTGATTACATCAACAGCATAATTTCTTGAGCTATAAAAAGATTATAAATTCTCTTTTTAAAAAATCTATAAAACTTGGATCATCACATTATTTCCAGCAATCCGCCTACATCTGTTTATTTCAAATAACTGTCACACATACATTTGAGAGCCCAGTCTGTCTTAACATGAAATACTTTTGTTTGTGATTGTAGGTCATGTTTTTGTGTGCTTTTGTGTTTTGTTTAGGAGGTTCTCCCGTATTAGCGCCAAAAGTTGCTGCAGCACCTCCTGAGCGTAGCCCCGCCCCTACACCACCACTAGGCCACGCCCCCTTACATGTTAACCTACACCTGTTCAGGAAGAATGTCTCTGAGCTCCGCCTCCAACTGCAACATATGAGACGATTACAGGTAATGAAAGTCAGTTAATATCTTGAGAAATCTGCTGTTATAATATGCATGTTGTCCTACATTTGTTCAACAAGTGTCTTAATGTTCATTGTTATTTTAACGACAACATGAAACAACATTCATAGCTCATTTATCTAGAGTAATGTGACAGATTTACATTCAGTAAAATAATATTCAGGGCAAAATTATTTGAAAGTTTTACATTAAAATTATTATAACACACTAAAGTTCAAAATGTTGGGGGTCAGCAAGAAATATTTGTACCTTTATTTAGCAAGGACGCATTCAATTGATTAAACTTCACAGTAAAGACACAAATAATGTTACAAAATGAAGTAAATGTGTGTTTTCAGCTTCAGAATCAGGAGTGTGTGCGTGCTCAGATAAAGCGTGCGGAGCAAGAGATCAGTGTGAAGCTGGCTGAAATGCTGAGACGACAGGAAGATCCGACACAGAAACAGAGGACACTGGTGGAGGAAGAGAGACACCGGTATCTCAGCATGCAGGAAAGAGTTCTCACCCAGCTTGGGTACGACTCACACACACACACACACTCCATGGAATCGGAAATTCACTTTCCTGTGGACAAACAAATGCTTTTATTTTCAATCATTCCTGGTATGATCCATTACAGCCCCTTTTTTAACTCATAGCCCTGTCCACCCTGCTGCATGTAAACCATAATTAAATCCCACTTTAATTTAACTGCTTAACAAGCGTGAGCTCCACAGCTTTAAACATGCACAACTGAACTCAGTGGGAATAAACACTAGGCAGAGATCAGGAGCAGCATTAACACTGTGTTTTCCTTGGTTTTACGCCAGTGCCCAGTCAGCAAAGGTCTCTGGGTGCCTGTGAGCAGTGAATCGTTGAGCCAACAAGGACAGTTTGACTTTTACACGTGTGGCAGCTTAGGAATGTGGCATCAAAACAGCAGTTTTCTCCTCTTTATGAAAGGAGATGTGAAACGTGGAACATTAGCAAACTGCCTCATCTTATATACCAAATTACACATCATTTATATAATGATGTATTTAAGAATACATCAATATGAAGAATATATATGATGTATTGAAGAACATAGTTTCAACATACACTGTGTTGTTATTTATTTGTTTTATTTTTTTGGAACCTAAGATGAGTGTACTAGAATGCATCATCAAATCTGTTGTTTAAAAAGGCCAAATAAATAAATAAATAGTGCAGACCAATTTAAACTGTTAAAGTGTAAAAACTGCTTCAGATTTATATTTTATTCTTATGTTAGTACTTATATATACGCTAACAGCGTCCAAAATTAACACTCACCAAGTGCCAAATGGGAGTGAACACTGCCTAATCAGTCTTTAACTCTTTAAAACATGGTTTAAAACACAATATAAAAATTAAAGTTATAAAAATATACTTCTTATTTCTGGTATCTGATACTAAGCCACCCATATAAACGTGATAAACAATAACCATTTTTATGAAAGGCAGCATTTTACAGACTCAAAATAGGGGGCAAATTATCAAAAGCAAAACATTTTTTTTTTTAATATATATATATATAATATATATATAATTTGCAAAACATTTTCGATAAATAATATTGTGTTGTACAAGAGGCTGAGAACCACTAATATAAACAAGCATGGTGTAACATAAGCAAATCATCATGGCCATAATGTAATACTTCTCTCTAAACTCTCATTAAATCCTGCAAGCATTGGATAGTTTTCTTCAACCAGAATTTTAGCAGCCAAGAAGACTACAAGACACTTGGTGGCAAAAATGTCAAGAGCATAATGTGAAATCTACACTGCCCTCTGGTGCCACAACAGTGTCATTTCAATATTGATCAGATGACTGGATGACAAAAACACAAGTTTATGTGGATGGATTGGCTCATCAGTAATAATATAAGATATTTGCATTGCTATTTGTGTCATAAGTGTCACATGTGTTTGTGTGTAGGGATCTGGAGCAGTATGTGGAGACACTGAGGACTGACTCCAGCCCTGCTGTGTCTCAGAGAGCCGTGACGCTGAAGGAGGTAGAGGAGGGAGCTGTCAGTCTGAGGAAGGTGGGCGAGAACCTGGCTGGACTGAAAGGTACAACAACATAAATTACTCACTGAAATACCTCAGACAAACTAGGAAGGAAAATCCTCCTACTTAACTCTAAGTCGTGTTTCATGACGACCGACATGCGTAAACAGGTTAAATGTCAGACGCTTTCCCAGCTGATGATGACACTCAGTTTAGTAGCAAAACGTCATGTTTTTCCTGCAGGGGAGTTTCCAGCTCTTCAATCCCGTATGCGGGCGGTGCTCAGGGTGGAGGTGGAGGCTGTTAAGTTCCTCAAAGAAGAGCCGCACAAGCTTGACAGCATGCTGAAGAGAGTCCGAACCCTCACGGACACACTCAGCAACCTTCGCAGGTACAGACAGAGAGAGAAAGAGATTGAGACAGACGTTTCAATTGAGAATATAATAAGATTGTTGTTAATAAAATACTTTACGACAAACTTTATGGATCTGTACACCTTCTGATTCCAGCCACGTATCCGAGCAGCCAGACAGAGCGTTATGGAAATTAATACGCAGTTTCTGTTCTCCATCTTTCATTCATATTGTAATCATAGGTTTAGGCAGTTGAGAGATCTGGAGCATCTGCTGCTAGTCACTTCCTTTCTCCTCCGTGTCAGACCTGATCAGACTCAAGCCGGTTGCCATTCTCTGTGAATGTGCGAATGCAATGAATATTACCAGCACTCTGGAAAATAGTGTTTTGTTTCTGAAGCTGCTGCGTGTTTCTGCTCCGCTAGCGGCCGGCACCAAATGTAATTGCAAAACTAAACAGATTTTTACACATTCTAATGAAAATGTGTGTGAAATAGGTGGTCGCTAGTGTTTCGGGTGGTTTCTAATTGGTTACTTATTGGCCCCAAGTCAAAAGTTTTATGATATGGCTCAAGTTTCTTCTTCTGTGGTAGTCACTAGGATTGTAATGTCCATTTTGTTATCTGCCAATCAGGCGATAACCCCAAGTTAAAATTAAATTACACCGACTTATTTCCTCACTTTTTCTTTTTTGTATTTTCCTTTTTTATTTATATATTTTTTTTACTTAAATTTAATTGCATTATATTTTATAAAATGTAATTAAATTTAATTACTGCCATTAATTTAATGTAATTAAACTTAATAGGATTGTATTTTAGATTTTATGTTACATCATATTTTACTTGCTGATTTTTTTCTTGTTATTCATTTTATTTAAATTAAATTACATACCTTTTTTCTCTCTTTTTCTTTTACCCTTTCTTTTTTAATTTAATTTTATTTCTATTCTATTTCTATTCTAGCTATTTTAAATGTATTTCTAGTTTTATTTATGTTTTTATTTTTAAATGTCAACATTTATATTTATTTTTATATTTATAGATTTTTTATATAATATGTATATAATAATTTATTAATTTCAAATACTAGAAAATTACTAGGGTTCATAGTATTCATGTTGGTAGCACAAACATTCAATTATGGGGTTGCTCAAAACATGTTATGTTATGTGCAGTACAAATAGGACTCTCAAATACTCTGTCTTTCATTGTTTGTTCAAAGAAATGTTCTGAAAGCTCCACAGAGCAACCAGAGAAATTTTAGGAGTATTTTAATACTTAAAAAAAAAATTACAAACTGCAGCTTTTACTCCTTAAACATATTTTAGAGATGATAAAAATAAGCTCATGATTTTAAATTTGGTTAGATTTTACTGTATTGTGAATGTTTTCTTTATTGATTTCTATTTGATTTCTCATTTATTCTTTAGGTCTGCCACAGAAAGCCTGCTGAAGCCCTCTGACCCTGTTTCCTCAACACCTGCCTCTGAAAAACCAGAATCAGCTGTGGTTGAATCCCTCAAGACTGCCTCGGTTGCACCTCAGAGCTCCACAGTGAGGTCAGAGGTTATGACGTCAAACCCTGTGGTGATCCACCATGCCCAGGCCTCTCCGGTAGCTTCACAACAATCCCAGCAATCAACAGCACCCTCACCCATTCCCTCTGCCGCACAAAGACGAGAGTCTACCCCTTCACCCACCAAACAGCTCAAAAAACCCTCACTCGAGCAGACACTAATACCAAATAACAGCAGTAATGGAGTCTCTTCTAATGGCATTCATGGCAAAGGTCCTTCTCCAAACTTCATTGAGGAGATCCACGCAAGCCACAGCAAGAACAAGAACAGAGCTGTGTCAATAGAGGTGAGTATTGTGCATGTTAAACCAAATGAATGAGGTGAAATTGTGCATTCCATTATTTAGTTACTCGTTTGATTGGTATCTTCAGGCAGCAGAGAAAGAATGGGAGGAGAAGAGGCAGAACATGGGTCATTATGATGGGCAGGAGTTCGAACGGATGCTCCAGGAAGCAGAAGCCAACATGCTGAGAGGAATACCAAACCTTGAGGTGCCCAGCGAACCTGAGGGCTCCCCTGCAGAGGTTCCTGCCTCCCTGAAGGAGGTGGTAGAAAAAAATGAGCCCACAGCAGCACCAGCAGAGCAGGGTAAGAGACTGAAAGACACACCAGAGCTCTTGAGACTACTGTTTGGCGATGTTTATACTTCATTTTGTTTCTGCAGATGACAATCAGCCAAATTCTGAGAAACCTACTAAGACTGCTCCAGAGAAACCTCCCAAACCTCTGGAGAAACCAGTTAAGTCAGCTTTGGAGAGACCTCTTAAACCCAACCTATCCATCAAATCCAGCCTAGAGAGACAAAGTAAGACTCAGGAAAAAGTTGTTAAGCTTCAGACCACAGAGAAAGCCAACAAGTCTCCTCCTCCACCTCCACCTCGACGAAACTACACCACCAATACTGGGATGACCACCACCCGATCTGGAGAGGTCATTTACACCAGCAGGAAGGAATCTGTTATGGTACAAGTGTGTTTGCAGGATATATATGTGTATTATTGATATTATATTTGTAAAAAAATATTATAAATTAAATAATAAAATAAATCTATTAATTTTAATTTAAATTGTAATTCTATTTTAAAATAATAATTATTATAAAGTGTAATGATAATATAAAATTAAAAAAATGATTATATAAAATGAAATAATACAATTAAAATATAAATATAATTAAATGAATATAACTTGTTTCATAGGAGGGTGAAGAGGAGTCCAACAGTATAGCATCTCAGCCTGAACCAAAATCCTCTCCAGAGGTGAAGCCCAAACCCATTACTCCTCCACCTATCGCTGCCTCGGCTATTACTGAGGAAGACGATGAGGGAGACAAGATTATGGCAGAGCTACAGGTGAGATACACATATAAACTCAAACATACATACACATGCACACTAATACAGACTTGTAGCAAGCATAACTTCATGTTCCTAATGGGTATAAATGTTTATACATGCACATGCTCACTTACTTTCACTAACTATAGGTGTTTTGGTGTTTAAATGTATTGGGTGTGAAATTGCTTTGGTGTGGGTGTTAAGATGCTTTGGGTGTGCCATGTGGCTCATTCGGTGGCAGTTTCATTTCCCTTGCAGTAGATTAGCTTCTTTTCTCACAATTCTATAAATTCACAACAATAGTTCTCATAAATTCTTTAAAAAATAAAACAAAACAGCCTTTTAAAATGATACACATATGCATACATGCTTAATACGACAGAAAGTGTAAAATGTAATCAAAATATATGTAAAAATAAAAATATATGTAAAAAGAATTGCATATAAATAAAAATTATAATACTAATATAGACAGACCGATAGATAGATAGATAGATAGATAGATAGATAGATAGATAGATAGATAGATAGATAGATAGATAAATTTTTGTCATTTAATTTTAATGACAATAAAAATGCATATAGGCAGATAATCTAATCTGATTTGATTAAACTAATTGTAGATAATTTCTATTACATTGTACAGTAATCTTGAACAGGTTTGCCCAATTTACTATGGGCAAATTCTAATCTTTTACCCCCTTCCTCACAAATTCTTCTCTTCAGGTTTTCCAGAAGTGCTCTTTTAAGGAGGTAGGGCTCAAGGGTTTGGTAGAGCCACAGATCAAAGAGCTAAGACCTGGGGTCTTACTGCCCCTTAAAGATAAGAAGGTAAAGGATATGATGTCCTTTAGTAGACCCTCCAACTGCCTGCCTGTGCCAGCCGCTTGTCCCTGATGGCTGTTCTTTGCAATGCTTGTATGGCTTTCTTTCCCTTTGCTAACTTCCTCTGTACACTCTTGTGATGGGTATCTGACATCAAAAATGTTCTCACTGTTCTTTAAGTTTAAATTCTGTTCCTTTCCTTTTATTTCTGCTGAACTCATGAACTGTGCTGATTGTAGTGATGTAGTGTGAGCCAAAAGGGGAAACAGATATGATTGGGTTTATGTGCTTTGAGTCATCCAATCAATAAACTAGATTTTCGACACTCTGCTGTCAAAGGGTGTTGTGTGTGTGTTTTCTTTTTTACATTTAGCATTTTAATAAAAAAAAAAAAGTGTGATCTCAATTGGGGACAATTCAATTTCCGAAGCTTACCTGAGGTTGCATTTATGCTTTACAATGTACATTTACAGGTTGAGTTATCTAACTGGGCGTAGCATAATCAAATTGTCCTGGGCAAAATGTAAGCAATTTAGCAGACTTATGAGAAATTATCAGGACCTACTTTACTGTGCACATCTAGTTTTTTCTTTAAAAAGGGTCAGTGTCTAAATCATATGAAGAATGCAACTTAGAATTGGTTTGTTATTGAGGATTTTAGAGGACACTTTCAGCTAGCAGTCTGGAGTTCAGAATTTGTTCTTTGATCTTCTCACTTTGCTGCATGCCTGCTACTGTATAAGCCTCCTTACTTATTGAATGGGTTTTCAGTCTCACTTTCTCTCTTTACCTTCATTTTCACAGTATTTTCTCACTGTCAAAAGTTGTGCAGTGTAATATAGAATTTACAGGTGAAATATAACCAATAAGAACCTTGTTATGCTCAAAATTGTATTCAAAATGGAAAAAGTTGGAAACTGTTAGTACATGCAATACAAATTTAAAATGACATTTTCATTGTTTGTTTCCCTTTTCTTGTGTATAATTTTGAGCTGTTTTCTCAGATTCGTTCACAAATGCCTTACTGTAGGTCTAGCTCCAGATTATGATTTTAATCCCATGAAGTTTGTTTTTTATTATTAATCCCATTCATTGCATATTTTAAAATATGATTATTACTGTAGAGAAAATAATTAGTCTTTATGTACAGCTGTAACATATTATTGGTATCATTAAGGTTAGAAACATATTTTATGACAATGCTTAATATTAAAAATATTTTGAAATATATGGTAGAATATATGATCCAAGAATGTGTTGCGTCAAAAGCAACCTATATGTTTTCGGTGGTCTTAGAGTAGCTTATAGACTGCGGTTGATTCTTTGTGAAGTGATGTTGTTTCCCAACAAACCACAGAATACTGAAAACCAAGACGACAAGAACCCTGACACAGATGAGAATGGCAACAATACAATTTGTCAGAGTCCTGGGGTGAGCTGCAGTGTTTATTATCACAGTTACACAGTTATTATAAACTTATTATAAACCCCTAAAAAAAGTGACGACTGGTCATTTAATAGTTAAATGAAATCCATCACTAAAATAGTTATGTAATAGTGTTCTGTGAATCCCCATAAAGACTCACTAATGGCCAAGTCAATTGTAGAATATGATTAATACCAGGTAGGATTACTAACAAATTTATATTTGGCTCATGAAACTATACCTAATTGAAATTTCATTTTTTCTTCTCTGACCTTTGACCATTTAAGGTCATCTACTATGTCACAGCTCAGATCTCCAAGGGAACTCCATCAGCCTCAGAGGAATCAACAGAACGTAGAGACGCATCACTGTCTCCCCCATCACAGGTGTCACATGTCAATGCTTCTGACCAATGCCAAAGCCAGCTACAGGTATCCACTAACAAATTTGGCGCCCTCAAAAGTAATGGTCCAGCCAGCTCTTCTATCACTCTACAACAAAATCAGCTGCCTCGTTCAGCCTCGTTGAAGTCAAATCCACCCTCTCCACTGGAAGAAGTTCCAGCTAGCCCAACCCAAGGGAAAGTTCATGTGGTCAAGGCTGCCCAAGTGCAGGTTAGCATAGAGGAGAGGGTAGAGTCTCCAACAGCAATTTGCTCACCAGTCTCTTTTGAAAACACTGCACCGATTCTTTCTAAAGCAGTCCCTGTTGGGACAGATTTAGCAAATCAGAAATTTATATTTGGTTCATCCAAGGTGAAGGAAAAGAAATTTGAGGAAATGGAGGAAAATAATGAGGCCTCTCTCAGTCCCGATCTGTCAGGAGAAGAGCCACCTCCGCCTCCTCCTGATAACTTTGCCTTTATGATCACTAACACCAAGGTACAAGCCCTTTCCACTGGAGAGTACCATCAGCTAGTCAATGCCAAGAAAGGTAATGTGCAGACAGTTACTGTTGGCAACAAACGACCAAGTGCTTCTGAAAGTGGCATGGCATCAGGAGGTGATGCCAGTATTAATGGTCCTACTGGTGCTGACAACGGCAGTAAAAAGCCAGTCATCATCATCTTTGACGAGCCAATGGATATCCGCTCAGCTTATAAACGCCTCTCTACTATCTTTGAATGTGAGGAGGAGCTAGAGCGGATGCTTGCAGAAGAAAGAATAGATGAGGAGAGTGAGGAAACTGAGGAAGAAGAATGGACTAAGGGAGTGCAGGTCAAACAGAATGGAGATGGTAGGGATTCTGGAAAAAGTACTGGCTCAAATTCTCCTGCAGATATCACAGATGGTCAAGTCAGGAACTCTTCTTCATCCTCATCTTTATCTGAGGGAGGGGCATTAGTAGACGTTGCTGGTGATGCAAAGCAAGATGGAAAGCAGAAGTTCAAGTTTAAGTTCCCCAAGAAACAGCTAGCAGCATTATCGCAAGCCATTCGAGCTGGAAGTAAAACAGGCAAAAAGACTTTGCAGGTTGTCGTCTATGAGGATGAGGAAGAGTCAGATGGGACTGTCAAACAACACAAAGAGACCAAGAGGTTTGAAATTGCTTGCTCCAAAACAGAGTCTTCAAAATCAAATCAGCAGGAACCTAATGGACGAACTGACGAGATTCGTAAGAATACCTACAAAACCCTTGACAGTCTAGAGCAAACCATAAAGCAGCTAGAGAACACCATTTGCGAAATGGGACCGAAGTCTTCGGAAGAGCCTGAAACTGAAGAGAGTCCAGGGCACTCAGAGAAAGGACTTTCTCCCAAAATCTTGGTTCCAAGGTCGACTTTTGCCAGTAAAGGTCCTGGTCTACGAAAGAAGACAAAGCCACAGCTCCTTCCTCGGCCTGCCATCATACCAACTACTGGGGTCTCAGTCACACCAGTTCCCACCCAGCAGGTCTCTCTCTAGCTCCTACTACCTTAGCAAAGACTATGGGTCTGTCCCTCTCCTCTTGTTCACAACAGTTCCACCCTATCCAGTGACTTCTGAAGATCCTTAGCCTTTCCTGCAGTGGAGGCTACCAACTCTGGGATCTGAACTTTTTAACACCTTCACATATTTTAATAAATATGGTGTGTTTATTTCTGGAGTGGTGTGTCATAGATAGACCTTTGTGTGTTCACTGATGGTGCTCTAATCTTGGGTTAAGGCAGCCAACAACTTTCACCGTCTTAGAACCACAGTCTCACACTGTTTCTGAATCCTTTTTGTGGGTTCTAAGGCAGTCCTTAAAGAAATTTGTTGGTATTCTGGGCTGGTTTGCATGCTTCCTTATTTCTCTTTCTGGTACACAAACTCTACAATGTTATGGTGATACCACACAGATGTGTTGTGCAAGCTTTGTCTTGCTGTGATTTAGCTTACAAACCACCTCAAATATGGCTCTCTTTTTGTTTCTTTCTTTTTATTCCTTTTCTCTTCTGTTTGGTTTAAATCCTTTTTGCAGAATGCCAGTGTGGTCTCACCTACTAGTCGGATGCCGGTGCCTGTTTCTGCCAAGGCGCGGCAGCAACCGGGCACCTCAGAGAAAGAGAGGGCAACAAAACCGCAAAAGCTACAGGACTCTCAGAGGCAGTTCCGCCAGGTAGTCTTATCATAGGACCACTTGTCCAGTCAGAAAGACACACACACCTAGGCATAGACTGAATGCTCGAGAGGAAAGTCAGTTCTTGTAGGGCTTGTATTGAGAGGGGAAAAAGAACTAACAAAAAACCTGATGATACCGAACAAACTGTTCTTTGGTTAAAGGCCTAGTGCCGAAAGCTATCTTTGAACTGTTGACGTTTTTTCCTGCTACATGTTTTTTGAATGGCTGTGACTGAAGGCAACTGACTGTTATTTCATAATACCATCAAATGCTTCTGCATGTTTGCTTTGCTTGTGGCTTTGGTGCTGTAAAAGACAAACTAATTTACAAACGTGAAAGAAAGAAATATAAACACCACAGCCACTGCTTACCTAACATTATTGGATGCTTAGACTAGGGTCTCTTTAACTAAAATACCACTGACATTTAACCCCTACACACTCCAATGCCTGTGACACTTCAACTTCCCTTGTAAGTCAGGATGCTTCTCTGTTTAACCCATTTTTGGACCCTTTCCCTGTATACCGCTCGGAGGAATCTGCAAACCTTGGCCTCAATGCCCAGGGTCCACAAATCCACTAAGTCCCCATTATCCTGTGGATGCCTTCCCAAAATTGTACCTCCTCTATTCCTCCTGGAGCCTCCTTTGGTTATGAGTACTGGTTGATTGCACTCACTCTGCGCAATACTCACTCTAAAACGTATAATCTTACCGTCCCTCACCTTCACTCTCCTTTCCTTCTTACAGTCTATTTAAAGTGATTTTTTTCTATATTCTCACCCTCAAGACAGATAGTTTTTTTGTGTGTGCCTTTAGTATTTTCACCTATATATGTAGTTTCTGTGTCTTTGATAATCTATCATGATTAACTGTAGATCCCAGTAGTATGATTTGAAACATGCTTAGAAATTTTGATTCCCTATGTTGACAATCAGTGTGTTTTGGCATCTTTGTTTGCAGGCTAATGGAAGTGCTAAGAGATCTGGAGGAGATCCCAAATCCACTTCTCCTACCGTGCCTGCTTCTAAAATTCCTGCTTTTTCCTCTAGTACGGGAAAAGGCTTGTCCCAGTCTGATTCTACTAATATTGTTAATTCTTCTTCTCCTTTATCTTCCTCCCTTCCCACTAGCAAATCTTCTATCCCTCCTCCTCGATCCAGTTCCACCCCCTCCTCTCATATCCCCTCCCTTTCTAATGGTTCTTTCAAATTTGCCCCTCCCACTCACAGCACTAAAGGCCTCTCTATTCCCACGCAGACACAAAACGGTCGACCTTCCTCCTCTTCTTCCTCTTCCTGTTCCCACTCCCCTTTGTCCCCGACTATGTTGAGTCAGAGTGTGAAGAGTATCCGTACCATTCACACACCCAGCTTCACCAGCTACAGTCGGCCACACAACGGAAATGCCGGTAAATCAGCTATTCCCACGGTAACTCTCGCTAAGGATGCTGCGTAGAATGCTTCGCTGCTTCGCAACCATTTATGTATCTCTTAATGAGGTAGAGTCACTCCTGATTTTACTTTGATTCATTTTTAAGTTACGATTTTATTTGTTTGAACAGATAATATTGTTCTATCGGAGTGAACTTTGTTTTGGCATGACTTTGGTTATTGCATGTTATTATTTTCTCTGTTAAAGTGAAAGGCCATCATCCATTAATCAGTGTTTTAAACTTGAATCTCTGCAAATCATAAACATATAAAAAGATTAACTGTTTTATTTTAGAACTAAAGAAAACGATTTAATTGCAGAGAGCAGGCTCTTGATCAAGGATTTTACAGAGCACTTCATTTGAAAAGAATATTTATTTTTCATACAAGTTGAGAGACTAAAAAGTATTCTAGTCAGTAGTAAAAGTATGTAAACAATGTTTTGGTTATTAGTATCCTCTAAATGATTGTAGATGTTTTTTTCATTTTTTTTTTAAGTTGACAGACATTGGTTGTAGCCATAATAAGTGAAAAAGTACTGTAAGTATATTAACCATTAATACAATTTGACAAACATTGTGTTTTTTTTTCTTTCTCTCATGCACTGCCAATGTCTTTAAGATTTATCATTATAAATTGACAACAGTTTTGCAGTCTTTTCAGTAGTTGTGCCTATTTGCCAAAGTTTGTATTTTACATCTTTACAACTGACTATATATTATGTGTTAGACATTTAGGATAGGTTATACCTGGCTTAACCTACCTATGTCACAGTTCCTTGATTTACTCATGCAGTTTATGGCTCTTAAATTAATGAGTATTGATGTCTAAATGTAAACTAAAATTGTAGTGATTGATACAATTGCTCTCTACTTCACATGTACATACTGTAACATCTCTATTTCAGAGATTGTCTTTAGTTTTGTTAACATATTGTACCAAAGTTTATTTCTATGCATGCCTATACAAAATTGTAGAAAGAGAGAATGTAATAGAAAAAATCATGCTTGCACAAACAGATTTTGTAAATAAATGTTTTCTTTGGTTTTGTATAGCTTTAATTGCAGAAGCAATCAGTGCAAAAGAGTGTAGGTATTAAAGTTCTGTATGCTTGTTGTTCACATGGCCTCTCGGCTATGGTTTCTCCACTGAAACACTGCAAGTCCTTCTATTAAACATTTTGGCAGATAGTTCAGCTGACGTGTTTTTTATCCTATATATTTTCTTTTACATTTGCATAGTAATGACATTCAGTACACATGTTGTGAACTCTCTACTGGTCAAAAATTTAGACAAGCTTTATTGAATGTATGTACTGTTTGCTGTAGTCAAAAGGTTTTTACATTTAGGAATCTGAAACAAAGTTTGAAGATTTAATTTGTTTTGATTTGTTTAAAATATTGGGGAATTTCCCTTGCTTCCATTTGTGTTAATGTATAGTTTCATTGACAATAATATTATACTAAAAATTGTAGTAATACAGAATACATGTACAGTGGAGATCAAAATTAAAGAACAATTTATGAACGTCATCATTCGAAATTTGAAGTAATTTTAGTTGTGGCTATACCATGTGTCACGTTACGCTGTTGAGGGAGCACGCAGGAGGCACGAGTAAACGAGAACTGTCTTTAATCAAGGAAACATAGAAGATAATCCACAATAGGAGCTGGGCAAACACACGTAGAAACCTCTTCGGTGTGGCTCATTCGCCACGCCATACTTGGCTCACCCTCAGCTGCGGTGCAAGGGGCGGGGCTCCTCTCCACGCTCACACTGTCTGCGGCTTTCTCCCTCGTGGCTGGCATTGTCGCCGGCTCTCACACCTGGTCTGACGGATTGAGCTCCACATCCGGGGCGATCCTCTAATCCTCTCGAGGACCATCTTCGGACGACAGCGTTCTGCTCGCGGTGTTCAAGCTCGCGTCATAGAATGGTCCGGGTAGCTGGTGGTGCTTGCTAGCAGCTGGAATAGTCTCGTATGGTCCTCGAGAGATCTCTCCCCCTGCTCCAGCAGGAGGAGGAGGAATTCTGGTCGGGTGAAGGGATCCATAACAGGAAACACAACGGAAACAAAAACACTGGGAGAAAAACGAGAAAACAAACGGAGGGAAAAACACGGAGGTAACTGTGTTGGTCAAGTCTTCTGTCACGTTACGCTGTTGAGGGAGCACGCAGGAGGCACGAGTTAATGAGAACGGTCTTTAATCCAGGAAACATAGAAGATAATCCACAATAGGCGCTGGGCAAACACACGTAGAAACAAGTAGACCTGACAAACACAAACTGAACAGACTAGGACTTTTAAACACAGGGCAATCAGGGGAACATAATCGGGGAAGTCGTGGCCTAATGGTTAGAGAGTCAGACTCGTAACCCAAAGGTTGCGGGTTTGAGTCTCTAAATGCAGAGCGCTAATTCCGAGTATGGGTCACCATACTTGGCAACATGTCACGTCACTTTCACTTTAATCAAACTAAACGAGGACAGGAACATGACCAAATAAGGAAACACAGGAAGGACTACGGGGGCAAAACGGGTCCAAAAGTCTGACAGCATGCTAGTAGAACAGTGAATGATTGTAGATGTTTTACAAAATAACCAAGGCACTTCAACAAAAACCCTTGGAAAACACAGCGATCAAAATTAGAGAACAGCAATGACTGTAGCACGAAGAAAGATAATTAAAATTTCTGAAGGTACAGCAGTCAAAAATTACTAGTAAGTGTACAGGCCCATGCTTTGAATGATTTCAGCACATCTGTGGCCACAGGACATCACTAGTCTCTCACACTGCTCTGGTGTGATCTTTCAGTCTCTTCCACAGTTTGGTGACTGTAGTGGGTTTCTTAGCCATAACTTTTTCACCAAGGATTTTCCAGAAATTTTCATTCGGGTTTAGATCAGGACTCAGAGCTGGCCGTTTCATTATTTTAATGTTTTCAGCTTTACCAGTCACTGCAGAGTGCACTTTTAGTGCAAATTCTCTTAAACATGGAGACACTATATGCCGAGACAAATCCTTACCCTGTTCAGCACTGAACTGGCGAGCAATTCCAGCTGCAGTGTTGAACCGATTGAGATTGAGATTCTCTGCATTATCCTGTCCTCTTGTGCATTTGTCTTTTGTGGACGACTAGCCTTTTTGGGGGACTTGATTGAGTGACATTGTAAAGATGCCAATATTCTAGAAATCACAGATTTGGAACGGCCAACTTCTTTTGCTGTATCTGCTATTGGCCTACATCTAACCTGCTGTCGGAGGGTTTCAGTCACTTTAGAATGGCTCACCATCTTTTAAAGTCAGTGAAAACTGAAAAGTTAGGCTGCCAGTTAAATAGGTTTTGTCATATAATGAAGGAAATTAGCATCAGGTACCATATTAACAGAAATAATTGGGATGTATCTGAAAGTGTTCTCTAATTTTGATCAGTGTTCTTTTTCAAATATCTCATTTAAGTTTTTTATACTGTGCTTCAGAATATATTTAACTCATGAAATATGCTTAAAAAATATACTGGTAAAAAATGTATAGCCTGAATGCACTGCAAGTCGCTTTGGATAAAAGCGTCTGCTAAATGCATAACAATATTCTAGAAATCACAGATTTGGAACGGCCAACTTCTTTTGCTGTATCTGCTATTGGCCTACATCTAACCTGCTGTCGGAGGGTTTCAGTCACTTTAGAATGGCTCACCATCTTTTAAAGTCAGTGAAAACTGAAAAGTTAGGCTGCCAGTTAAATAGGTTTTGTCATATAATGAAGGAAATTAGCATCAGGTACCATATTAACAGAAATAATTGGGATGTATCTGAAAGTGTTCTCTAATTTTGATCAGTGTTCTTTTTCAAATATCTCATTTAAGTTTTTTATACTGTGCTTCAGAATATATTTAACTCATGAAATATGCTTAAAAATGGCACTTTTGCTCCTGTTAGGATAACTTCAAATATGACTAAGTAGTGACCTCGAAATTTAGGAAATTGTAGGTTCTCTAATTTTGATCTCCACATACTGCATAAATGACCAGCTTTCTTACTGCTATTTTATAACTTAATAAACCCTAGCCTAAGTGGATTTGCACACAAATAGCTTCAACGTTACTGTAAATTTGAACAACGCCAGGTTTGTTTTATGAAGAATTGTTATGAAGATGCAGTCATCACATACAGCAGGTAAAGAGACCAGTAGAGGGTGGTGTGTGTTAATGGGGATGTTGTAGAAGGGCTAATTCATTTTTGTATGATACCTCCTACTGAAGTCAAAGCATATGACTAAAAGAGGAAACAGATGAGCAAACACAACATTAATTTGATCTATAGCCAAAGGAGGCATTTATCATTAAGTCAATGTGCTGGCTGCTGGGGAAGACTATAACCTACTTGTAAGTACGGAAATAATAAGAGCAATACTAATAATGATATTAATATCGTTGACCTTTTTTTTTTTTTTTTTTAAAGGAAAAATGCTTTCTTAGTGACTTTAAAAATGTTGCTTTTTTTAACAGTGATTTTACCATTTACCTTGGTAAACTGAATGTTGTTTGAATTAAAGTTCTTAATGCTAATACACTTTATAAATATATATACACACATTATTTAATCAAAAATGTCTGGTAATTTCTCAGTATTTATGTTGTTTTAAATAATAATAATAAAGCAGTATTATCATATAATTTTTTAAGTTCAAGGGCATATAGTCAAATTGCTAGTCAAGTTGTTTGAAAAAAAAAACATTTCAACAATCACTGTGTCACTTTCTGCAGTTCTGGAGAAAATAATTTTGCTAAAACCGGGTCAAAAGTTGGACACACTTTACTGAATACATAGTGTGCAGAACTGTAGGCAAATGGTAGCTACTAAAGAATCTAAAACTAAAATTTTGATTTGTTAAACATTTTTGTAAAATGCCCACACTTCAATTTGTGAATGTATAGCTCCAATTACTCTACTGTTATATAATAATAACACAGAATACAGTCATTTCCAAACTTTTTTTTATACATTATCATAGATAAGCTAGATATAATATCTGATACTTATTCTGACTCTTGCCATTCTCCAAACAGAAGCTCAGTCTCATAGCATAGACCTGCGCTTTGTCGAATCACTCCATGGAGGGGATTTACCTCAGCTCTCACTTGGAGAACATCCTGCTCTCAACCTTCTACATTGTCATCTTCATCCTCTCAGTCCCGAGTAATGCCCTGGCACTTTGGGTGTTCTGCCACCACAACACCAACAACACCCCTTCCAAAGAGTTTCTGAAGCACCTGGCTATAGCGGACATGTCTTACGTCTTGGTGCTCCCCATGCGAGTGATCTACCACATGTCAGACAGTCACTGGCCTCTTGGTGAAGGCGCCTGTCGCATGGTTGGTTTCCTGTTCTTCGTCAACCTCTACTGCAGCATGTACTTCATGACTTGTATCAGTGTAGACCGTCTGTTGGCTTGTGTTGTACCACACAAAACTCTCAATCTGAGAAAGACCAGGAATGCCAAAGTGGTCTCTGCAGTGCTGTGGCTCATGGTGACTATTTCCATGTTGCCTGTCCTATTCTCTAAAAAAGAAGTGACTAGACAAATGCAGAATGTGACAGTGTGTGAAAAGCTGTACATAGAGAAGTCCTCCAATCCCACCGGTGCATTGGTGTCCACTGCTATTGCATTTGTGATACCTCTGGTCACCCTGAGCATTTCTTACATTCTCATATTTGCCAAAGTAAAACAGATGACTTTTCAAGAAAGGACGCCTGCTCAGCGTAAGGCAATGAGAATGATCGTTCTAACCGTGGTTAACTTCTTGATTGCATTTGTGCCCTATCATATCCACCGATTTGTATTTATCCTACAGCATGACGACATGTCAAGGTCAGAATCCGAAAGACAAATGTTGCATTTAGGAAATCGCATCACCTCAGCTTTAACATGCGTAAGTGGCGTGTTGGATCCTGTCATGTACTTCTTTCTGGCTAGAAATTACCAAGAGACCCTGCTGCAGCTTTGTGGCAGAAACCCCAAAGATGAACAATCCACCACATGATCAGACAAGACATGCAACGACATCTTCTCAGCGGTTAACTACCAGACATACTGAAACTTAGTATCTGTAAAACAAGGCTTAGTGTGAAAGTAGAAGTGGAAAAGGTTTGGCTGAATTCATACCGATTCATTCAGAAACTTGTTGAACCATGACGTGCAGTCTGATTCCTTCTACAACATGTATGAATGAGTAGGGTTTGTGTTTATTTTACTTGTTTATTCCGTCAACATTTATCATTTATCAAATAATTGATCATATATCATTTTTTGTAAATACTTTCAGTTGTTCAAAATATGAACAAATAAAATATTCTTTCAAAATCTCATATCTTTTAAGGTCTCCACAAACACATTTTACACACCAGCACTCTTAAAAATAAAAGTTATTTATTGTCATTGATGGTTCCATGAACAACCTTTAACAACCATACTATTTCACAAATTTTTTATTTTTTTTTTGAAAAATAAATAAATAAATGTTTCTCATAGTAAGAAAAATAGGTTCTTTTAAGAACTGATCACCCTTTGGAATCTTTATTATTAAAAGTGTAATGTTCTGTAAATTTAACATTTTTATTTTAAAATGCCACTTCAGATAGCTCCTGTGCTACTTCTGCAGTGTGCAAACATGGATTTTGTTGATATAGTGCCTAAGAAAGTATCTAAGAATTCAATGCATACATTTAGAAAAATCAATTTAGAAAATTTAAGGAAAATTAACTGTCCAAATTGACTGCATGGACAACATCGTTTTTGAGTATCTGTAAGTAGGCTAAATAGTAGCTAACAAAGTTAGTTTAAAAAAAGTGCAAAAGAGCTGTTCTGATAAGGTAGACTTAAAAAAACATAAATTAAGGTTAATGTTAATCACAGACCTTATTAACTTATAAACTGCTATTTAAATAGGAAATTACACAAGCATCCTATGGCCTACTGACTTGCTTGCTTACGAAAACGCATTTTTTGGTCACACTGTTTTGATTGGGTATTTAGACTTAGAAACATCAAGTAAGGTTACTGTTAATCACAGACCTTATACCTTATAAACTTCTATTATAAAAGGAAATTACATAGGCAGACCATGGTCTACAAACTAATTAACGTTGAAAACCGAGGCTTACGTACGAAATGAAGATTCACTTTTTGGTCACACTGTGGATCCGTAGATGAAGGCGTGCCTAGTAACGCGGTTGTCAGGAAGACATGGGAGAGAAAACGTGTGCATCATTATGATTGGTTTGCTTTTTGACTGATATGCCAGCCGTGTTTATGAACACGTTACTTATCGATATATATTTCGGCTCTTAAGATTGGTATTAGTTCTGTCTTAGTAAGTTCATCGTCCTGGATCTCCTCAATCCTCTCGGTTGGGTGGAGTGTTTTTTTCTTCACTCTGTCCCGCACATCGTCTCCAGGATGACCGCAGGGTTCAAGACCACAGTTTAAGGTGAGGCTTAATCATTGAATATGCAGATATCCACGTCCTCCATGTGTTTGATTGGATGACACTGTAAAAGTTGTGAACAACATGCTAACCCAACAATACATGTCAAATTAAACCAAATACACAGACTTTTTAGGATCTTCAGATCATACTTCATCTCAACTTCTCATAAATGTTTTCTTCTTATTATTATTTCCATTGTGGAACTGACACTGTAAGTGCAAACACAATATGTATTATGTTGTACTTAAACACGCATTAAAAATATAAACACATTTGATTAACACATTTTTAAAAAGAAAGGTGACAAAATCCCCCATAACTGAGTAAACAAAGATACAGAAATACGGTCATTCCGTGCCAAATCAACCACATTTGAGAAACTGCTTGGCTTTAATTTAGATAATATTTTTTTCTGAAGAAAGACAAACATGCATTGATGAAAGCTAAAATATTAAATGGCATCCATGAGTATTTACGTTTATTTGGACACTTTCTCCTAGTAGTCCATTGTATTGTAAACCTTAGATTGTGAACCAAATTACAGAAGGAGGAAACTAACTTTACAGTCATTCTTGAGAAGTGGGACAAAACGGTGCAAAATTGAAAAAATAAAACCTTGTACTCAGACAAATGAAACTACATTTATGTATCTTATATGTACTAAGCTACTGAGCTATGCTTTGATACAACCTCCCAACTTTTCTCTTTTTTAACAAAATGTGCTTTTTTACCTTGGACTGTGTAATATAATTTCAACTTTATCTTTAACAGCATTCAAGATGTTTTTAACATTTCAAAACACATTCTCGTGTTAGCAGACAGATTACACTTTCACATGTGACCAACAATTCCACAACAAATATAAAATATCATAATGAAATATTATCAAAATATTCAACTGACGGAGGTGACAGAACTGACGGAGTTGACACATCAAGGTGACAACCTGAATTTGTAGTAATTCTAACTATCAAATACACTGAATCAGTCAATTACTGTATTAAAACAAACACAACAAACAGGTTTAGCATCTCGGCAATCATAATTTGTGACCCTAGATCACAAAACCAGCCAGGTTTTGGCATCACCTGAAAGCTGAATAAATAAGCTTTCCATTGATGTATGGTTTGTTAGGATAGGATGACACCCAAATCTATTTACCTTTAAAACACAATGACAAGAATGGTTTAGAAACATTGCTTGCATGCTTAGCTGATGTAAGATCTTGGATGTTTAAAAACTTTTGGCATTTAAATGAGGGTACTATTGGACTATTGTAACTCCTTGTATATTGGACTACCCCAATCCTCCATGTCACGGCTTCAAATGGTCCAAAATGCCGCAGCCAGATTTTTAACAGGAGTTCGTAAACGAGAACACATTACTCCGATTTGAATGTCTCTTAATTGGTTGCCAGTGCGTTATAGAGTAGGGTGACCATACGTGCCATTTTCCCAGGACACGGCCTGGCCAGGATTTCTATATTGCATAAAATATCTAGGTTTTGGCTTTGTTTGCGTGTGCAGACCGATCGGTGTATGGCATCAAAATACCTCGAGAGCATTTTGAAAGCATAAGGAACCGTCTGTATGGTATTTTGATGTCATACACCGGTCGGTCTGCACACGCAAACAAAGCCAAAACCTAGATATTTTAGGCAATATAGAAATCCTGGCCAGGACGCGTCCTGGGAAAATGGCACGTATGGTCACCCTATTATAGAGTTGAATTAAAAATTTTGCTCTTTGTTTTAAGTCCTTAAATGGTCTGGCACCTTCTTATTTGTCAGATCTTGTAAATGTGAATAGGTCTGCCAGATGCTTGCGATCCTCAGACAGTATTACTCTGTCAAATCAAAGATCAAGATTGAAGTTGAAAGGTGACCGTGTGTTTGCAGTGGCCGGTCCTAGGCTATGGAACAGTCTTTCCCTATCTGTGAGATCTGCATCTTCTGTATATGATTTTAAATCTAAGTTACAGTCTCATCTTTTTACTCTTGCATTTAATCCATTATAATCCTTGGTCTCATTTTAACTTCTATTTAGTGTATTATTTTTTATTATTATTCCTTTTTATTGTACCTTCCTCTTTTGTACAGCACAGTGGTCAACTCTTGTTGTGTTTATTTATGCTTTATAAGTAAATAAATGAAATTAATATTTGGCCGAGAATGATACAACTATTTGAAAATCTGGAATCTGAGGGTGCAACAAAATCGAAATATTGAGAAAATCGCATTTAGATTTGTCCAAATTAAGTCCTTAGCAATGCATATTACTAATCAAAAATTAAGTTTTTGGTTGGTCTATTTGTAAAATCATTTGACGAAAGCAATCATTCTTACATTAAATGCCAATGTTGACAGTTTGTTTGTTTGTTTGTTTATTTACCCAGAGTTTGCATGCTTGTAACTCAAGAAGGAATAAAGATATCATAATATCCTTTTAGTTTTGGGTTCTTAACAAACTTTTCTTTTGAAATCTTAAAGGCATTTAAATAAACAAATTCATATTGTTTTAATTATGATTATCTAATTTTTTTTTTTTTTTTTCATTTAAAACTTCACTAAAAACAAATCAACATCTTGGTTTGATATTTTGTTTTATCACGGCATTTTTAAGTGGGGCTTAGCTGTGCCACTGTACACAGAATATATTTCCAATACATTAACTTTACTGACAGAATTATGCAATTTTTTAATGGATTTTTGCAATGATGACATACACGTTTTAAAGACGAATGCATACTAGTACACTAACCTCAGGGTCATACATATCTAGTTCTCAAATACAGCAAAACAAAACGTTTTAGTCCTGTGTAGGACTACTGTTCTACTCTTTTGATATACAATTTCAAATTATACATAAAATCCATGATTAAATGTATCAGAGCTGATGCACACTGCTTGTGTTTCCTGTTTCCAACAGAACCATCAATGTTCAATCTGGAAGATTGTGAGTGATCTAGCTGACAGGTGTCTTTGTGGCACCTCTCATCAGTTGTTATGGGTACGGCATCCTCCATGGTGAGCCCCAGTGAGGTGATTGAGGATGTGTACGGGGGTGAGGGAGGGGAGGCATGTGAGATACCGGTGGAGGTGAAGCCAAAGGCACGTCTGCTGCGGAGCTCCTTCCGCCGTGGGCCTCGTGTCATCGGCGCCAGCTTCAAATCTACCGGATCAGTTGAACTGGAGTATGCGGCTGAGTATGAGCGCCTAAGGAAAGACTATGAGATCTTTAGGGTCAGCAAGAACAATGAGATCGCCTCCATGCAGAAGAAAGAAGCCAAGCTGGATGAGGAGAACAAGAGACTGCGTGCTGAGCTGCAGGTTTGAGAGAGAATAAAAGATCTGGGCTTTTCATGTGAGTCAGTGATGAATAAGAGTGTTGGGCAGAAATAAAGAAAAATTTGGAAAAAAAAAACAATGACAAATGATTAAAAAAAAAATCTAGCCTAGCTTAAAACACATGTGCCAAGTTTTTAGAAATGTACTGTTTATATTAATCTTGGTTCTATGTGGTTTTGCAAAGCTTTTATGCTATTTTCAAGAAAAATGACATGTAATGGCTGAAAATGTCATTTATTACACATGACTGCATGTGAGTGTACTCATCTTAATCCGTTTTTCAATATAATTTTGAAGGTAAAATTTATATATAAAAATATTTATTTCTTTATTTCAAAAATATAATTTTTGGGAAGTCATATCACATGATATTTTTCAGCCTGATCTAACCTTATCTTTGTGATTAAAAGGTGAAATGATCTGAAATTATAAGAGGCTTATTGACCTTGCTGCACAGTCATGAGGGTGCTATCTGTGATTTTCTTTGATGTTTTATGTTTTTAATGAATTTTGGCTGCAACACATGACTTTAATTTAGTTAACACTGAAGCAGTTTTGTTATTTTTTTCCTAATAAATATTTATGATAGATTATACCCAAAATGTCATTCTTTTAATTATGTTTACCTTCATTTTAATATCAGGACAGTTCAGTAAGATATAACACTTTTTGACTTTAGGCCCCCTAAAAATATCAAAATGATTTTTTTATTTAGTTATCAAAAACATGTATTATCATAGAAGAAGTGTATACAAACCATTGTATGTAGTGTATGAACTGCATTTTAATTCATTTTTGAATGTTACTTTTCTCAACAATCTACTTAAGTTTAGCTGATTCTGTGTTTCTCTGGTTGTCAGGCTCTTCAGAAGACTTACCAGAAGTTTCTTCGAGAGAAGGAAAGTGCCCTGGAGGCAAAGTATCAAGCAATGGAGAGAGCTGCCACCTTTGAACATGACAGAGACAAGGTCAAACGGCAGTTTAAGGTGTGAATCTTATTCCCTTCTCTCTCACACATTAACTGACTCGCATTAATTCTTACCTTTCACAATCCTAAATCTTCACAAGCTCCTGTCTGACTCCTTTTGTTTTTACATTATGCCTCTTTAGCCTGTAGCTGTTCTAGTTTTCAGTGCGTTCTTTACCTCACCAGTGTGTTTCCTTCATCTTTATTTCTGTCCTAAATCACCCGGCAGATATTCCGGGAGACTAAAGAAAAGGAAATTCAGGATTTGCTGCGGGCAAAACGAGATCTGGAGTCAAAACTTCAACAGCTGCAGGCTCAAGGCATTCAGATTTATGATCCAGCAGACTCGGATTCAGACGACAACCGCACCACTGTCACCAGTAAGAATGTGGCAGATACATTTCACAAGGGAAACTAGATTAGAAACTAGTATCCACATTTGTCACACTGACTCACCTTTCTTTGGAAGAGGAAGTAGCTTTTTGGTTCTCTCTCTATCTATTTTTTTAGTCAGGTTTGGTTTGGTGCATTTCACTTTAAAAGTGAGTGTGCTGTGCCAATAAATTGTATTGACCAGGCCATAAATCTATCTATCTATCTATCTATCTGTCTATCTGTCTGTCTGTCTGTCTCTTTCTGTATGAATTGTTATCTATCTATTTACATTACATTTAGTCATTTAGCAGACGCTTTTATCCAAAGCGACTTTACAAATGAGGACAATGGAAGCAATCAAAATCAACAAAAGAGCAATGATATGCAAGTGCTATAACAAGTCTCAGTTAGCTTAACGCAGTACACGTAGCAAGTTTTTTTTATTTTTATTCTATAATAACTAAAAAGAAAACAGATAGAATAGAAAAAGAGTAGAGCATGCTAGTGTTAGAGGCCTTTTTTTGCTCTAATGGTTAGAGTTAAACTATTGGAGTGCTGTTCCTGAGATGCCCTTCGCCAAAAGGGTTGACAGGAGGATCTGGTGGTTAACCGTGTCAAAAGCAGTGGACCGGAGATGGGTTAAGGGTTTCTTAAGTAGTGGGGTTATACGAGCCTATCTAAATGCTGAGGGAAAAACACCAGTGTGAAGGGATGTGTTGATGTGAGTGAGTGCAGGTACAACGGCAGGAAATTTGTGATTTGCGCCATACTCTTTCTGCAGCTCTGAGCTTAGAGCGATACTCACAGAGAACATCAGATAGCCAAGGGGCAGAAGGGGTGGTACGAGCTGGCCTGGAAGACAAGGGGCAGACAGTGTCTAAACAAGATGTAAGAGTGGAGCAGAAAGTATCAGTAGCACTGTTAACATCGAGATGATAACTGTTCAGGGGAAGGAAGCGAAGATGAAACCATAGCAGATAGCCGGGAGGGTGAGGGTGAGCATAGGTTACATCAAAAGATGACATGTGGAGGGGTATGTGTTGCGTCAGGAACCATGTTGAGGTTAAGAGTGAGGAGGAAGTGATCCGAGGTGTGCAGTGGAGTAACCAGCACATGATAAGTGGAGCAGTGTCGTGTGTAAATAAGGTCCAATTGATTGCCTGATTTGTGAGTAGCTGTAGTTAACCCTCTCTTGAGATCAAAAGGCAAGAGTGTGGAAGTCTATCTAAATTTAAAATCTGTCTGTCTTATTTTTATTTTTTTATTTTATCTATCTGTCTGTCTGTCTGTCTGTCTGTCTGTCAATTCAATTCAAAATTGCTTTATTGGCATGACTGTAAATGATACAATATTGCCAAAGCTTAGTATACATGTACAAAAAGATAAAAAATAATAATATAATAAAAATAATAAGTAAATTAACATCACAGTAATATAATGGAATATTATAACATATTAGAAGTATTAAACTGTAACAAATTATAACATGTGAACATTTGATACCACAGCCTTTAACTTAAATAGAAACACACATACATATTTCGGATCACTGTGGTGGACAGTAGGGTAACATATGAGGGGCCGTACAAGCCATAATTCATTCTGGCACTCTCACACACTTATATTCTCCTTTCACATACATATATTCTTGCTTTCACACACTTTCATTCTCCTTTCACACACTTACATTCTCCTTTCACATACATATATTTT
>NW_015542347.1:647757-647977 GCF_001515605.1 Sinocyclocheilus anshuiensis
CTATTTTACTCTTAGTAATTTAATAATTTAATACATTTCATAATTTAAAAGTTTAGTTCAGAAGTATCGAATCGATATCGACGATACCGTCTTGAAAAATATCAGTATTGTATCGAAAACAAAATAAGTGGTATCGCCCATCCCTATAATATAGCCAAAACAACCGCATAGCCGCTCTTTAGTGTAGATGCATGTTGATTTTATCAGACGATGCCGCGAT
>NW_015542347.1:648060-648366 GCF_001515605.1 Sinocyclocheilus anshuiensis
GAGTCGTTCGTTCATCACGTGACAGCCCCATAAGCTTAACCAATGCAGTCTGAGCTGGAAAGAGAATTGATTAGTTTATCTCTCCAGTCTTCGGGTTTTTCGAGTCGTTCGTTCATCACGTGACCCATAAGCTTAACCTATGCAGTCTGAGCCAGAAAGAGACTTAACAACGTTTGCGTAAGTAGTAGACGTGTTAGGGATATTTTGCTCAAATGAACGAAATGACTCTGTAGCGAATCAGCTCAGAGGGGAAATATGAATAATTAATCATAACTAGTTATAATTAATTATAAATATTTAGATCCG
>NW_015542347.1:648490-648724 GCF_001515605.1 Sinocyclocheilus anshuiensis
AATGGAAAGTCAAGGCCGAAGCCTGGCACGAACTTAGCAGGTTGCAGAAGCGTTCTAGCTCATGTCCTTATCTTAGAATCTAACCGAACCGCAGACTGGAGGCGGGTCACTGATGTGAGGCCTTTAACCACTTAAGCTCAGGGCGTTTTTTGGTATTTTCGCCTAAATTTAACATACTCAAATTCAAATGTTTACCCTGCACACATACAATGGAGGAAATGAAAAAAAATGGTT
>NW_015542347.1:648787-655502 GCF_001515605.1 Sinocyclocheilus anshuiensis
CTTAATTTAGGAAGTGAATAAAGTGGGAGGTTGCAAGTTAGGGACAGCGATATCTTTATATTATTTCCATAACTCAAGATTTGGACTCATTGCGGTTTATTTATTTTTAGATTGTTTTGTTTGTTTTTCAATATCTGGCAATGCCGGCATTTAAACTGACAGTAATCAAAAAAACGACCAGGTTAAAAACAGTGCGGGCAGGTTATTCCTGACAGGATGCAGTTTGGTAACACAAACGTAATGATCATCATGATATATTATCTGTAAGACAGATGCACTGAAGACGGACACAAAGAGGAGAGAATAGTCGCGCAAGCAGAGAAAATACTGTAACGTTACCAGACAGCATAGGCGCAGGACGTGGGTGTGCTGGGTGCTGCAGGTTGGGAATAAAAAAATAATAATTGTTCTATTTACAATAAGTGCAAATAGCCCGCCTTGTTGGCAGAGGCTTACATTAATTCCACCCACCGAAGTGTGATTAGGCTAGTCATCATTACAAAAGACGGTTATAAATCATCAGATTCAGTGGCGCAGATGGTAAAGTTTGTGTCATACTCCTTTTGATGCGATCGACCCGGGTTCGAATCTGCCTTTTGGCGAACTTTTTTTTCTCCATTTTCAAATTAACATCTTCCCGCGCCCCTGCCAGACAGAACAAATTAATTGTTTGCGATGCTCGAAATACATAATTATGGAATTAGGGTGGGGGTTAATATAGATGTATTTCTGAGGAGAACTGACTGTCTTCAGAAAAGTTTCGATGGCATTTTCTTTTTCCTCTTACCTTAGTTAAATATATATTAAAGGAGTGTTAAAAAGCGTAGCGCTGCGTACAGCAACAACCCAGGAAACGCTATATTGCTACTGTTCTATAAGCGCCACCTGCTGTCAGAGATTGAATTTGCATTTTCATCAGAATCAGAAAGAGCTTTATTGCCAAGTGTGTTTACACACACAAGGAATTCGTCTTGGTGTCAGGAGCTTCCGGAGAACTGACTGTCTTCAGAAAAGTTTCGATGGCATTTTCTTTTTCCTCTTACCTTAGTTAAATACATATTAAAGGAGTGTTAATAAGCGCACCGCTGCGTACAGCAATAACCAAGGAAACGCTGCTGTTCTATAAGCGACACCTGGTTTCAGAGATTGAATTTGCATTTTCATCAGAATCAGAAAGAGCTTTATTGCCAAGTGTGTTACACACACATGGAATTTGTCTTGGTGTCAGGAGCTTCCAGTACAGCCTACAGTCATAGTGCAGACATATAATTAAGGTAATAAAACACTAATAATAATAAAGAGCAATAATAAAATATTCATTCAGCCCGTCTGATGTTTTTGTTTTGTGCAGTTGCTTCATGTTGCATATATTTTTGTTTGTTTGTTTGTTCAAGGTTAGTTTGGCAGCTCCAGATGTCAGGAAAGCAGCCTGAACTAAGTACCGTGTTTAATAATTTGAGCACAGCTGTCTGAAGCTCAGGTGTGCTGTGTTTCAGCGTTTCACCTAGAATGCTGTCAGGACCACAAGATTTCTTACATTTTTGGCTTTTGAGTTTGTTTGTCAATTCTTTATATGTAATTGGGAAGTCAAGTGGATTTTGATTATTTTTAATTGTGTCTTCATAAGTTTGTAGATTTTGTTTGATCAGATTATAATTGTCATTGAGTTGTTTTGGTGGGATTTCTTTATGTACGTTTTCAAAATGTTTTGTCCAACTATCTCCATCTTGTATTAGTAGGTCTTGTGGTTTTGTTGTGCTCAGATTATTCTACATATCCCAGAACTGATTGTGGTTTATTGAATGTTCTATTTCTTGTAAAATGTTGGTCAGATGGTGCTGCTTTTTTGCTCCAATTGTGTCTTTGTATTGTTTTAGTTTTGAACAGTATTCAGTTCTTATGTCAGTGTTGTATGGTTCTTTATGTTTCAGATTTGATAATTTTCTAAGTTGTTTTCTTAATGTTTTAATGAGTCAAGCCATTTTTCATCTTTTGGTGTTTTTTTTAGTTAATTTTTTGCCTTTCTTTTTCAATTCACTTATATATGCTGCTTTTAGAAATATGTAATTGATTTCATTTGTAGCCAAATTAACACCATCTTTAGTTATTTCAAATTTTTTATTCATAAATATAGTGATTAGATTCTTCAGTTCTTCAGAATTCAGGGCTTGAATACATTTTTCTGTGCTGTCTGGAGTCCATTTGTATCTCTGCTGGACCTGATACATTTTGCAGGTTTCCAGCTTGTTTTGTTCTGGTGTGTGATTTTGTTTTCATATAAATGTTAGTTTGGTTATGGTGGAGTTTGCTCTTTGACAGTGAATGCACTGAAGGAGGACGGGTCCATGTCAGTGATGGCATAGTCAACTACACTAGCTCCAAGACCTGAACAACACATGAACCTCCCTAAAGAGTCCCCTCTGATCATGCCATTAAGTATGTACAGGCCTAAAGCTCGGCAGAGGTGCACTAACTCTGAACCATTTTTATTTACAGTTTGGTCAACTTCCACCTAGAAATAATTTTTTCTTGTGAGACTCGGGGAGTTTTGGCCAAAGATATATTCATTGCCCTTTGGATCTATGTTATCGGGTTCAGATCCAGTTCTTGCATTAAAGTCTCCACACAGCAGCACATTTCCCTGGGCCTGGAAACGGCTGATCTCTGTGTGGATTTTGTTCAGGTATAACTCATCATGGTAAGGGGATTCTGCTGGGGGAATATAGATGACACAGAGGTATATGTCAGTAGTTGAAATGCCAATTTGGTTGTTTAGTTTTAACCAGCAGTGAAATTTTCCAAATGTAATAGAAATGTGCTTGGCCAGAGCTTCCCTGTACCACACCAGAATACCTCCCGAGTCTTGTCCACGATGCACTGTACTTAATTTAACTGAGGGCACAATTACTTCATAGTAGCCTGAGGGATAGTAGGTAAGCGCATCATTTCTACACCAGGTCTCGGTGAGAATGATAATATCAGCATCTTTGGTATTTTTCAGAAATTCTGGGTCTGTGCTTTTAGTACCAAAGGTTGAAGAATGAAGACCCTGACTATTCCAACAACTTATATGAAATGAACGCATTAGTATTATTAAAGATAAACCTATTTTGTAAGACAGAGAGAAAATAACCTATGAGAATGTACAGTATATGGTAAACAATTTACATTAGTGCATTTTTATTTTTGTTGTCAATCTTATCACACTGTGTTTTTGCATATTGTCCTTATCTGTTCAGGAGCTGGTTGCACAGTGTCTGCAGCATCTCTCTGATCTGACTCGCTGGCAGGTGTGGAGGTGCTGGGTGCAGCAGGGGGCCAGGCTGCAGCTTAGCTCTGTGCTCTCAGCTGTGGGGGCTTCTCTTGGTGTGGGGTGGTTTTTGGTTTCTTCTTTCTTACTGGGGTTTGTTGGGCAGCAGGTGGATGTGAAGTTGGTGACTGCTGGTTTACGGGTGCGTAGGGAGCCATTGGTGGGTGTGGTGGATGACGTGTGATGTTTGTCCAGGCGATGTCTTTCCTCACCGGGGCCGGAGGGGGATGTCTGGGCATGTAGGGGTGAATGGGCCGGTGGTATTCTGGAGTTGGTAGCAAGTGTCTCAGTGATGCTGTCTGTCTGTCTGTCTTATTTTTATTTTTTTATTTTGTCTTTCCGTATGAATCTATCTATCTATCTATCTATCTATCTATCTATCTATCTATCTATCTGTCTATCTGTCTGTCTTATTTTTATTTTTTTATTTTATCTTTCTGTATGAATCTATCTGTCTGTCTGTCTAATTGTTTATTTATGTATTAATTTATTGATCTGTAGTGCTGGGCACTGATTAATCACGATTAATCACATCCAAAATAAAGGTTTTTCTGTACATAATATATGTGTGTGTACTGTGTATATTTATTATGTATATATAAATACACACACATGCATGTAATATATTAAATATATTTATATATAATATAAATGTAAATACATTTAAATATTTTCTAAATTTATACTGTGTGTGTCTTTAATATATATATATATATTAGTACACACACATACATTATTTACACAAAAACTTTATTTTGGATGAGATTAATCACAGTCCAGCCCTATTGATCTGTTTGTTTATGTATTGATTTTGTTTATTTAAGTATGATTATTGTCTACTCCAGGTCGCAAAAGACCTGTTATATTAAACAGTTATGTTTAACTGTCGTATTAAACAGTTATAAAAAGTTTTTTTTTCCAACTGTACAGCTGAAGTATTTACAAAACTCTAGATTGGAGCATTATTGTGAAATCAAAATTTCTGTACCAATGCATCCCTAATGTCCACTCTGTGTGCAGCTGCAGGAACTCAGTGTGAGTACTGGAGTGGTGGCATATTGGGCAGCGAGCCGTCCATGGGCAGTATGATGCAGTTACAGCAGACACACAGAGGTCCAGAATTCGCTCACAGTCTCATTGACGTGGAGGGGCCGTTTGCCAATGTCAGCAGAGGTGAGTTTGCACCTGTGTGTGTGTGTGTGTTGTTTAGGGGTTGCACTGACTAGTCGACTTCAGTGCTCTGCCATGACGCTTTAAGCTTGACGTCGACTAGTCGCTGGTCCTATCACTCTTCTTGTCAGTCAGCTCGACTCACTCTCCTCACTGGATAAATGAAATCTGATCTGAGATGCGACTGTCGTTCGGTACGCTGCATTGAGCAGCCGCGTTCAGTTTTTAATTGTAGTGCCTGTTCTTTTACTGAACTAAATTATTTTTATTACTACAAAAAAATCAAAACGACGGTGGGGGTCGGTGCCACGGTGGGTAAGTGACATAACCGGTGTTGCGGCTTAACACCGGTGTCACCGTCAGCACCGTCTATCGCGGCAAGCCTAGCTGTCATATGCCATAGCTGTGCACAAGGTGTTTATCACAGCTCCAGACTTATTTGTTCATTAATGACATCATCAGCGACTAGTCGACTTCGACTCGACTTTCATCACATAAAAGTCTACTTTAAAAAATCAGAAGTCGTTCAACCCCTAGTGTTGTTGTAGGTGTACATGTGTGTATGCTGATGTTTGCGCGTGTTGTTTCAGATGATTGGGATGCGGCTGTAGCCAGTCTGCTGCAAGTTTCTCCTCATGTCTCTCAGGCTCTGTGGAGTAACACAGTCCGCTGCTACCTCATATACACACAGGAGACCAGAGCGGAGCTGCAGGCCTTTATACAAGTACACATGCTTAGATAGAGCAACACATCTTAAATACACGCATTAGCACATTTTAGCACTCTTCATCCATTTGCCACTCTCTTTCAGACTCATTCTTTGAGGCTGCAGAGGTTTTGTGAGGGTTTGGGTCATTTCTACCTGAACGTGTCATTTCCTGAGGAGAAAGCTGCTCTGTATGCTGCTGAACGCAGGCAGGAGATCAAGAGGAGCTCTGTGTGTGTGCTGCTACTCAAGTCCTCAGTGTCCAGGTGATCTTTCTATCTTACTTTTTATCATGTTATTGTTGATATGAATTACATGTCTCTATTGAATGAATCTGTTGAACTCTATGAATCTATTTTGCTGTTTTAGTTGTGTTGTAGAGGATGTGGAGGAAGCATTTGTGGAAACCCCAGACTCTCGGCCTCTCTTGCTGTATTTGCGAACTGGTGAGAGAAAAGGAGAAAAGGAAGAGGTCTCCACCCTCAGCCCATCCACTAGAGACTTGCTGGAGAGAGTTAACAAAGCTGACAAGAGTGCCAAACTTAAGGTAATTTCAAATTATTCATATGGGTTTAAAATTCTATTAAAATTCCTGAAGATTCTTCTTTTTGTAAGATCATAAGGGTTTTCAAAGGTTTTTCTAAACGTTCTAAAGGTAATCAAATTTCTTTTAGGAATTCTTCTTTTAAGTTTCTTCTAAGATTCATATATAGCACTTTTAAGTTTCATATATACAGTGCCGTAAAAAGGTTTTTGCCCACTTCCTGTTTTTTTTTTTTTTTTGCACATTTGTCACACTTAAAAGATTCAGATCATCAAACAAATTTTAATATTATAAAATTATTTAATATTAGATAACCCGAGTAAATTAAAATACAGTTTTGAAATAATGATTTCATTTATTAAGGGAAAAAAGCTGTCCAAACCTTCCTGGCCCTACGTGAAAAAGTAATTGCCCCCTAAATCTAATAACTGGTTGTGCCACCCTTTGCAGCAACAACTGCAATCAAGCATGTGCGATAACTGGCAATGAGTCTTTCACATTGCTGTGGAGGAATTTTGGCCCACTCTTCTTTGCAGAATTGTTTTAATTCAGCCACATTGGAGGGTTTTCAAGCAAGAAAGGACTCTTTAAGGTCATGCCACAGCATCTCAATCTGGCTTCAGTCCGGACTTTGATTTGGCCACTCCAAAACCTTAATTTTGTTTTCTTGAGCCATTCAGAGGTGGACTTGCTGTTGTGTTTGGGATCATTGTCCTGCTGCATAACCCAAGTCTGCTTGAGCTTGAGGTCACAAACTGATGGCCAGACATTCTCCTTCAGGATTTTCTGATAGAGTGCAGAATGCATGGTTCCATCAACTATGGCAAGTCGTCCAGGTCCTGAAGCTGCAAAGAAGCCCCAAACCATCACAATACCACCACCATGTTTGACTGTTGGTATGATGTTCTTTTTATGAAATGCTGTGTTGGTTTTACGCCAGATGTAACGGGACACACACCTTCCAAAAAGTTAAACTTTTGTCTCA
>NW_015542347.1:656252-656736 GCF_001515605.1 Sinocyclocheilus anshuiensis
GCTGTGGAGGAATTTTGGCCCACTCTTCTTTGCAGAATTGTTTTAATTCAGCCACATTGGAGGGTTTTCAAGCAAGAAAGGACTCTTTAAGGTCATGCCACAGCATCTCAATCTGGCTTCAGTCCGGACTTTGATTTGGCCACTCCAAAACCTTAATTTTGTTTTCTTGAGCCATTCAGAGGTGGACTTGCTGGTGTGTTTTGGATCATTGTCCTGCTGCATAACCCAAGTGCGCTTGAGCTCGAGGTCACAAACTGACGGCCGGACATTCTCCTTCAGGATTTTCTGATAGAGTGAAGAATTCATGATTCCATCAATTATGACAAGTCATCCAGGTCCTGAAGCTGCAAAGCAGCCCCAGACCATCACACTACCACCACCATGTTTGACTGTTGGTATGATGTTCTTTTTATGAAATGCTGTGTTGGTTTTACGCCAGATGTAACGGGACACACACCTTCCAAAAAGTTAAACTTTTGTCTCA
>NW_015542347.1:658866-666306 GCF_001515605.1 Sinocyclocheilus anshuiensis
CACCACCATATTTTACTGTTGGTATGATGTTCTTTTTCTGAAATGCAGTGTTACTTTTACGCCAGACGTAATGGGCCACACACCTTCCAAAAAGTTCAACTTTTGTCGCATCAGTCCACTGAATATTTGTCCAAAAGTCTTGGGGATAATCAAGATATTTTTTGGCAAATGTGAGACGAGCCTTTGTGTACTTTTTGGTCAGCAGTGGCTTTTGCCTTGGAACACTCCCATGGATGCCATTTTTGCCCAGTCTCTTTCTTATTGTTGAATCATAAACACTGACCTTAATTGAGGCAAGTGAGGCCTGCAGCTCTTTAGATGTTGTTCTGGGTTCTTTTATGACCTCCTGGATGAGTCGTCGTTGTGCTCTTGGAGTAATTTTGGTTGGCCGGCAACTCCTGGGAAGGTTCACCACTGTTCCAAGTTTTCTCCATTTGCGGAAAATGGCTCTGACCGTGGTTCGATGGAGTCCCAAAGCCTTAGAAATGGCTTTATAAACCTTTCCAGACTGATACATGTCAACTATTTTGTTTCTCATCTGTTCTTGAATTTCTTTAGATCTTTAGCATGTGTTGCTCTTTAAGCATGCTTCACTTTGTCAGACAGGTTCTATTTAAGTGATTTCTTGATTCAACAGGTCTGGCAGTAATCAGGCTTGGGTGTGGCTAGTGAAATTTAACTCCGCTTTCTAAAATAATGTGGTTAATCACAGTTCTTTCATGATTTAGCTGGAGGGGGCAATTAATTTTTCACGTAGTGCCAGGCAGGTTTGGACAGCTTATTTCCCTTAATAAATGAAATCATCATTTAAAAACTGCATTTTGTATTTACTTGCATTATCTTTGTGTAATATAAAAATTTTTTGATGATCTGAATCTTTTAAGTGTGACCAATATTCAATAAATAAAAAAAACAGGAAGGGGGCACAAAACTTTTCACAGCACTGTAGCACAACTATGTGGTAGTAATATATATAACCCACGCTTTTAAAAAAAGGTATATAAATTTGGTCATTTTTGACCGTGAATAGTAAGTAAGGTGTTTTTAAGGAAATGATATAAAACTCCCTGAGGTAGTAACAATAACGTGACGCACTTCTTCTGAGATTTTAGGTAATTTATGTTTTATTTAGCTCTTATTTGTTTGAAAATGTCTCTGTTTCACATGCAAAGGCAAACCTTTGGCACTTCACTACATTCATTCCATATAGTCTTATCAGTTTTGAATGCAAACAGCCAATGTGTGATTTTTATGACCACTTAGACTCATCGAATGAATGTCTTTTTTGTTTGTTTAGATTGAATATCTAAAAAGTCACCATGTTTTGAACCACTCAGATTAAGGAAACCATTTTTAGAAAAAGAAAGAAAGAAAGAAAATTAAATTGGTCAAAAATGACCAAGAAACTTAGTTCACTTTCACACTTTATTTTTGGTGAATTATTCTTTGCTGCTTGTTTTCTGCAGGTAGTGGATCATGCTGGGTCTGTAGAGGAAGGAGCTGCTCTTATCTTCACTCAACTTGAAAGAGTTATCAAACAGGTACACACACACACACAGAAAAACACAAGCGGGTATTGTGGTTAATAGCATTCTGGTACTTCTCGATCACTTCTCAAGTGATCATGCACTTGAGATACGATGTGGTAAAAATAACCCAGCTGTCAAGAGCTTGGTAAATACTGGGCAGCACACATGTTATGTTAAACTAACAATGGAAGTTATCATTGCTTACTATTTTTAAATATTTACAACAAAATAATATATGCAGTAGATTTACAGTGAAATTAAATAGGTTTTTAGGTCTATGCAGAAATACAGTAGGAGCAGACTCAATGGACTGTCAAGTGAAAATGACTGTTGACAGTCCAGTTTGGAACAGAAAAACCAGAAGTGGGTAACTGAGATTGCATATATTGTTTCTACTGTTGGTAAAACTGACCCAGCCACTGAAAAAGAAAAAAACTGCCTAACACTTTGAAAATAACCCAGCGTTTGTGTAAAAATATAAGCATTGTTTAGAGTGTGGTTCACTATTTAAGGTTCTGTAAGAGGAACCTATTTTCTTGAGGAGATGCATGATGTTAAACAGAAAGGCTGATGATACACAAGGCAACTCTTTTTTCAGGAGTTGTTGGGTTTGGAGTTAGAAGAGAGTGGAGCGGTGGAGGAGAGAGAAGAGGAAGACTCTGGTGATGTGCTGTGGGATCTTCATGATGAGCAGGAGCAGATTGAGGCATTCCAGCAGGCTTGCAGCTCAGCTTCCAGATTCAGCTTCCAGAAGGCATGATGGCTCTGTTATAATTTTCTGTATTGTTCATGAGTAGGTCCACAAGAAATCTGGGGGGAAAATCGGTGTAATTCCGTGTATTTGACAATAGCTGAAAGTACTACACATACATTGATTGCTAAAATTATTATTAGAGTAAACGAATCTTGAATAAACTGTATACGAATGGCAGGAAATGTGTAAATTCACTGAGCTCAGTGCTGTATTGGTTCTTTTCTCAGTATGTCGACCGACTCAATGACATGGTAGCCGCCCCTCCACCCACCCCACCACTACTGGTATCTGGTGCACCTGGATCGGGCAAATCACTTCTGCTTGCTAAATGGTTGTTTCATCTTAACTCTAGATATTAGGTATTTTTTGCACAATAATAATATACGTCAATTTTCACACTAAACAATATGTAATTTCTCTGCAGGATAGAGTTACAGCAGAAACACTCTCCCAACGCCCTCATCCTGTATCACTTCACAGGACATCCTCTCTCTACCAGCACAGATCCAGTGCTCATCATTAAGCGCCTCACAGTGAAGGTCAGACACAGATACACACTAGTGATGCGCAGATGGCGGTTATATCCGCGGGCGCTGCGGATAATCCGCGGATCGGGTGGGTCGGGTAATAAAAAAATGCATTCTGATTATTTGCGGGTGGGTCGCGGGTGGATAAAATAAATCATTAATGATGCAAGTATTAACTACATTTTCTAAATTATGAACGTGTTTTAAATAGGCTACAGAAATTGAATAAACTGTAAATTAACATTAAAAGTTATTCAACAAAACATTATTTAGTCAAGAGCAGTAAGTTTTGTTGTTTGATTAACATTAATAAAAGACGGCACAGCTAGGCTGCTGTCTCAAGACCTGTTTCACGGATCCAATACTGATACTCATGCGTTTTATTTTGCAACTTGGAAATTGCTGTTCAATGACTTTTCCAGTTTTTTTATTACCGTACGAACCCTAATGTGATTATCGGGTGCGAGTCGGGTGCGGTTATCTAAATCAGACAAAAAATACAGGTGCGGGCGGTTGGCGGGTGGATAATTTATTTGAAGTCATTTCACTCTATTAAGCTCCTTAAACTGTGAAAAGAACAGAGGCAGAGACCAGAATCAGTTATGTTATAACTAGTGCTTTATTACACGCAGCCTGTAAGAAATCTGCTTTAGGCCAATCATAAAGCATACTGTTTACAGTATGCATCACTGCTTTTTCTATGTAAACGCGTGCCAATCGGACGTCTGCGCTCAAGACCCTACCGACCCTAATTTCCGATGATTGACATCACAGAGTTTACCAGTATTTTGGTACTGATGTGTGAATAGTATCTTACTGGTAATAAGAAGGTTACATAAAGGTTACATAAAAGGGTTTTATAGACACAATTCAAGCATAGTTAACTAAACCTAAAACTTTCCTCTGAACAAGTTCTCTTTCCCAATCGTCGTTGTAGCTGCTCCAGCATTTCTGGTCTATTTCCGGCCTCTCGATGGACCCTTCTAAGATCCTTGAAGAGTTCCCACGCTGGCTAGAGCGGCTGTCTGCGCATCACCACGGCAACATCATAATCATCATTGACTCCATTGACCAAATGCAGGTAACACTTCCTCAAATAATCTTCCTCATTGAGCTGTGCTATGTTTGTCTGTGCTCATGTTTAACGATGTTGGTGAAGACACACAACTAAACACCCACATTTAGTTGTGGGAGTTAATAGTAATCGATTTTACATTTTGTCATCAACTGTTTACATAATGCTAAAATTTCTTTAATTTCAGCCGTAATTTTCAGCCTTTTTCTATATGGAAAGGGTATTTATATATCTTTCATTAGGAATAAATTAAATAAGAGATATTTGTTAGTGACTAGATATTTGTTTGTCTATGTGTGTATATATACACACACACACACACACACACACACACACAGTTAAATGTAGTTTTAAATGACATGTAATCAGATCTCAAAATAAATATCCATTTGTCATAATGTACATTATAATGTTGAGATGCCTAAATTCACTTTAGCATTTAAAATTATTTATTTTAATTTTCTTTTAGTTTATTTTGACAAAATGATATAGAAAATAGTGTAACATTTTTAAATGTAGTTTTAAATGACATGTAATCAGATCTCAAAATAAATATCCATTTGTCATAATGTACATTATAATGTTGAGATGCCTAAATTCACTTTAGCATTTAAAATTATTTATTTTAATTTTCTTTTAGTTTATTTTGACAAAATGATATAGAAAATAGTGTAACATTTTAACACTTATCAACCATAAATCAGTTTTAAACTATAGTATAAAATAAATATCAGCTTTTCATTATTAATTATATATTCTTCAGCATGATCAGTTTGTTATTTTTGTATTCCCCAGAATGCTGAGCGGCACATGAAGTGGCTGATTGATCCTCTTCCTGCTAATGTGAGAGTCCTGGTGTCAGTTAATGTGGAGACCTGCCCACAGGCATGGAGGTTTGTGATGCACAAACACACATTATAGCTCATTTCAGTTCAGATATTATGCGTTTAATGTAATATTATACACAGGTAGACAAGCACAAAACATATTATGCTATTTAGATTGTGGCCCACGCTGCACCTGGACCCACTCAATCCCAGAGAGGTGAAGAGTCTCATCAGCACAGAGTGCGTGAACAGCGATATCAAACTCGCCAAAGATCAGGTAAACATCCTTGTCAGTCTGTGTTCATAATATTTGTTTATGTATTTTGAGTATGAGTATCGTCTGTATTGCTTGCAAACAGGAAAAGAAGTTGGAGAGACATTGCCGTTCAGCTGCAACATGCAATGCGCTCTATATCTCACTACTGGCAAGACTTATTACACAGTAAGTAGATGTGTGAGTGAGTAGATTGTGTGTTTGTGGGTCTGTGTCTATTAATATTCCTTGTTTGTATTTATAGTTCTGTGTGCATGTGTGTTGTGAGAGTGTGAGAGCGTGTGATATATATATATATATATAGTGGTGGCCAAAATTGTTAGAACACTTGGCATATTTAAGAGGTTTCAGTTGTTTTTGTTGAATTGGCCATTACAATACCCATAAAACAAACTATTGCCAGAACTACATGCAATGGAAGGAATCTGCTGGAACATTGAAAATGATGGACTGGCCCCCTCAAAATCCGGACCTCAACCCCATCGAACCAATTTGGGGCGAGTTGGAAAATAAACTGGACAGATCTATTATACATTCAAAGGAAAGCCTTTGGCTTGAGTTGCAGAAGGCATGGGATAACATTAGTGTTGAAATTCTCAGGAAATATAGTGACACTATGCCAGAGACATGTGCTGCTGTAATTGCTGCAAAAGGTGGACATACCAAATATTAAAGTTAAAAGTGGATAAAAACAGTACGTCTCACTTTATCTGATATTTTTGTGCTCAGAGCAACCATCTGCGTGTTTCATGAACATTATGAAATGAAATCATGTTTTGGAAGCAAAAAAGGTAAATATTTTCAGATCTTTCAGGTGTTCTAACAATTTTGGCCACCACTGAATATATTGTAGAATGTGCATTTTCCAAAGTGACAAAGCTATCAGTTCATTTGGAAATGGACACATTTCTGGTAAGCGACAAGACAGGCTTGGTTTAATTAAATTGAAACATTTAATGTACAATATTTAAAAAAAAAAAAAATGTAATCTATTAGTATATTATTTGTAAAAAAAAAAAAAAAAAAAGTAAATATATAATATAACAAAAAAAAAAATGTTTGTAACAATTCTGTTAAGTGACAAGGCGGGGATGGTTTTTGGCCTACAGTAATCTTAAAACAGCCAAATTCCAGTCCAATTATTGTCTCTCTTTAGCACACACTTTGTCTGTTTGTATGGGAAAATAAGATTTTTATGTTTAATCTGTCAGCTCTAGATCTTCCTGGACATTGGAGAGGACTCTACAGCAGTGTGCGTTGTGTCAAGGTACAGTATCGCTATACAGACTGGGCCTGAAGTCGGCGCTTGACTCACTCAGCACGGATCAGGAAAAACACATCATGAAAGAGGTCACCTGTCCAAAGTTACCTATTCGAAGAAGAGTATCACAAAAAAAACCACTAAAGTACAGTTTAACTTATTTATTTGTATTTCTCCTTGTGCAGTTATTGTGCCTGGTATGTGCCAGTCACAACGGCATTAGTGAATCAGAGGCTTTGGAGCTGTTCCCAGACCTGAGTTTTCCCGCTCTCACCTCTCTGCTCCACAATCTGGAGAGACTCCTCATCATTACCTACGCCTGTGGCCTCATTCACTTTCAGCACCCACAGGTGTGTATGTCTCTGACCTAGCTGTACCTTTGAAGTTATATTTGGCAAAATGTCCCTTAAAGGGTTAGTTCACCCCAAAATGAAAATTCTGTCATTAATTACTCACCCTCATGTCGTTCAAAACCCGTAAGACCTTTGTTCATCTTCGGAACACAAATTAAGATATTTTTGATGGAATCTGGGAGCTCTCTGACCGTCCCATAGACAGCAACGCAGCTGAAATGTTCCCAGACAGAAATGTAGCAAGGACATCAGTAAAACAGTCCATGTGACATCAGTGGTTCAACTTCAATTTTGCGAAGCTAGGAGAATACTTTTTGTGCGCAAAGAAAACAAAAATAACATAATTTATTTAACAACTCTTCTCCTCCGAGTTACGTCTTCTGCCATTTTTGAGAGTACCCAAGAACTTAATCGGCGTTTATGTTAGTGGGGAAAGCGCGCGAATGAACGTAATCGGCGTAATCAGTGTTGTTTACACAGGGTAAATCATGCGTATGCGTTGTGATACTCTCCAAAATGGCGGAAGACGTAACTCGGGGGAGAAGAATTGTTGAATAAATTTTAAAATTTGTTTTCTTTGCGCTCAAAAAGTATTCTCGTAGCTTCGTAAAACTGAAGTTGAGCCACTGATGTCACATGGACTGTTTTACCGATGTCCTTACCAGTGTTGGGGAAAGTTACTTTTAAAAGTAATGCATTACAATATTGCGTTACTCCATAAAAAAAGTAACTAATCAAGTTACTTAGTTACTTTTTATGGATAGTAATGCGTTACGTTACTTTTGCGTTACTTTTTAAATCTGGGCAGGGCTTGCTTGTTTGTTTTTAAAATAAAAAAGT
>NW_015542347.1:666813-675753 GCF_001515605.1 Sinocyclocheilus anshuiensis
CGTTCAAAACCCGTAAGACCTTTGTTCATCTTCGGAACACAAATTAAGATATTTTTGATGGAATCTGGGAGCTCTCTGACCGTCCCATAGACAGCAACGCAGCTGAAATGTTCCCAGACAGAAATGTAGCAAGGACATCAGTAAAACAGTCCATGTGACATCAGTGGTTCAACTTCAATTTTGCGAAGCTAGGAGAATACTTTTTGTGCGCAAAGAAAACAAAAATAACATAATTTATTTAACAACTCTTCTCCTCCGAGTTACGTCTTCTGCCATTTTTGAGAGTACCCAAGAACTTAATCGGCGTTTATGTTAGTGGGGAAAGCGCGCGAATGAACGTAATCGGCGTAATCAGTGTTGTTTACACAGGGTAAATCATGCGTATGCGTTGTGATACTCTCCAAAATGGCGGAAGAAACTTGGGGGAGAATAATTGTTGAATAAAGTCATAATTTTAGTTTTCTTTGCGCACAAAAAGTATTCTCGTAGCTTCACAAAATTGAAGTTGAGGCACTGATGTCACATGGACTGTTTTACCGATGTCCTTGCTACGTTTCTGTCTGGGAACATTTCAGTTGCGTTGCTGTCTATGGAGGGTCAGAGAGCTCTCGGATTTCATCAAAAATATCTTAATTTGTGTTCCGAAGGTCTTGAAAGGAGGTCTTACGGGTTTGGAACGACATGAGGGTGAGTAATTAATGACAGAATTTTAATTTTGGGGTGAACTAACCCTTTAATGTTTTTTGGTGAAACTAAATATGGTACTTTGTTGGGTGAGGATTTCACTTTCACATCTCACTGACAGAGAATTAACAGAGGTAAATTAAAGCGAAACTGGTTTGTGTAACCATGTATCATTTCCAGGCATGTGAAGCGGTCAACCAAGAGTTTCTGGATGGGGGCAAATGTCGTGGATCCTACAGCGAGAAAATCATTCGGTTCTTCAGTGAACAGCTGAAGTAAGAATAACTTATTGAGTATATTGCAGATTTTTCTGTATTTATATGTATTTTTGTGTTTTTTTTCTGACCTGGGAAGAGAATTGTGTAAATCTGAGGGGAAAAAAATTACTGTGATTTCAAGGCTGTGTGCAGAACACCCTTAGAATCTCTGTGAAAATGAACACTCGCCAAGCGCCATATGCGAGTAAAATTGGTGTTGGTGAGTAGATGAAATGGTGATACTCTCTGGCTCCTACATGTTTCAGAGTAAAGCGATACTGTGTTCATTTTCATACGAGCAGCTCATGATCTGATGTTTTCAGTATCTCAGTTTAGTTCAGTTCACAGTAAATATGCTGCTACACACAAATTCGTATTATTTTTTTATTGCAGTACAATGGTATTATTGTAATAGTAATATTTTTAAATTGATTTAGTATTTATTTATTTTTACAATTTAAATAATAAAATAAAATATTATTAGTAGTAAAAATAATAATTCTTCTTCTTCTTCTTTATCTTCTTGTATTTCCATTTTGTCCTTAGCTGATCACATGTCTGATATTCTCTAAGATCAAAGCATTTATCGACAAATAGCTGCCATGTTGGATTGTTTTGTTAAATCATTTTTGTTGGTTCAGGCAAGACAGAGTGACGTGGAGGGTGGCTGATGAATTGCCGTGGTTACTGCAGCAGCAGGAAGATCGAAGTAAACTCCAGATGAGTTTGCTTAACTTGTTTGTGTCCCAGAACCTGTACAAGAGGTACATGCTTACATTCCTGCTGTATCTGATTTATGTGTGAATATATGTCTGAAATAACGTCTTGCTGCTGATGTGTGTTCTTAGGGGTCATTTCTCTGAGCTGCTGACATACTGGCAGTTTGTTGGTAAGGATAAGTGCTCAATGGCGACAGAGTATTTCGACTCATTGAAAGAGTTTGAGAAGACCTGTGAGAGTGAGCAGAGCATGAGCCGACTGGCCAACCTGTACGAGACACTGGGCCGCTTCCTCAAAGACCTGGGACTGCTCAGCCAGGTGATACAGACGGAAAGACTGATAATCACCTGTATTCCATTTTAAAGTGTGTGGAAATGACGTGAATGTGTTGTATTTAAGGCGGTGGCCCCCTTGCAGCGCTCCTTAGAGATCCGTGAGACGGCTCTGGATCCAGACCACCCAAGTGTGGCTCAGTCCCTGCACCAGCTGGCGGGGGTTTACGTTCATTGGAGGAAATTTGGAAACGCAGAGCAGTTGTACAAACAAGCTATGGAGATTTGTGAAAACGCTTACGGCCCTGAACACAGCACTGTCGCTAGAGAACTAGACTCACTCTCGCTCCTCTACCAGAAACAAAACAAGTACAGCACATTTTTCTTAAAATTCATACTCCACTATGCAGATATTGCAGAGGCTTTGTTCCAAATCCTAATGAGCTGCCTTCTGAGGCAGAACTCATCCCAAAGAACTATACTAAAACCCTCTACATAATGCAGCAAACTAGTAAACATGGAAATATCTGGAAATTTTGACAGTCTTGACAGTCAAATAAGCATAAGAATCACAACACGCAAATATTAGATGAAATGTTTCATTTTTAAATATATGCAATTGTATTTTATTGGTCATTTTCTATTTTGGGGTTTGGGGTGAGAAATTTTAAGAATTTAAGATGTTTGTTTTCTATTTGAATATATTTAATTTTCTGTGATGGTGAAGCTGAATTTATATATATATATATATACAACCAGACATCCTTCATTTTAGGAAACAAATCCTAGGCAGCTTTCTAGGATTTGGAAAAGATACCTTTAGACCTTTTCTTTATGATTTATTATGTTATTAATTTAGAGTTAGGGCTGGGCTAATTCTGTTTTTTGTTTTGTTTTGTTTTATCTAGATATGAGCAGGCCGAGAAGTTGAGAAAGAGATCAGTCAAGATCAGACAGAAGACAGCACGACAGAAAGGCCACATGGTAAGGAAAGACCAAACAATAATTTTAGCCACATTTGTGTCTCATTTAGTCCCACTCAATGAACTGTGAGTTCAGAGTAGTGGGGGAAAAAACAGTATATCTTATACTGAATGTGCTTGTGTTCTTTTTAGTATGGTTTTGCTCTCTTGAAGCGGCGGGCACTGCAGTTAGAGGAACTTACTCTTGGCAAAGACTCAGCAGATTGTGCCAAGACTCTAAATGAGCTTGGAGTGCTTTATTACCTGCAGAACAACCTGGAGTGAGTAAATCATCATTTTCATACATACCACACATCCTGAAAATTTTGGAATTGTGCAATGCAGATTTTCAGTCATGAATGCAGATTTTGAGTATTGTTGAATGAATTTTTACTGAATATTTTGGATATATTTCCAGGCTGTTCAAAGCTGTTGTGAAAAAAAAAAAAAAAACACTTTTCACAGTATTTGCACAGTATTCCCTTCTTCCCTGTAACTGGGTTCAGCTGGGTCTATTTCTTCTATATGCCTGTCATGGGAGTTGCTTTCTTTGCCACTTAGTAGCACCTTAACTGTCATGTCTTGGCCCCACATGATGTATATTGGTTTTCCAATGAGCTCCAAAAAATTAAGAGCCTCTGGGGCATTTTCTTCATCATGGTGATGTTCAAAGGTAACATAACCATACCCGAGAGACAGGTTGGTTCTTCTGTCTCTGCACATTTTCAGTGTACAGATGGAGCCAAATGGGAGCACACAGCTCCTGTTTGGTCACATCAGGGTGCAGATTACTCACAATCAATGACCTCGATATATCAGAGCTGCTCTCCTTTTCTTTGTGTTTGCATTTCCTCTTGCAGACCTCTCTGCAAGGCAGGGCTTCCTCAAAGTTTGAGATGGTGTCATATATATCAAACCTGCACTGTGCCTTGCTAGGACTTTAATAGTGATGTTTATAGATGTGATGATATATATATATATATATATATATATATATATACTGTATATACGAAATTAGCCATGGCATTGAAATAGGCCAGTCATGTGATTCATGCAAATGCCTAATAAGGTGGTGTTTATGAGCTCTGCACTGCTGTGTACAGGGGTAGCTGGGGTAACCAGTATTTTTTTTTTTTTCAATAATCACCAACTACTGTCAGAGAGTAAATTTGCATTTTCATTCCGCCTGTCTTGCTGTTTTGTTTAAACCAATCATATATAATCATTTCATCCCTTGTCTTGAAAATAGTTTAAATGTCTTTCCTCATGTATTACACTCAGTGGGCACCTAAAATGTACCATGAAAAAAATAAGGAACTCTGACAGGATTGTCCATCATTTGTGAAAAGACTTACTTTGCATGGACAACTCGTTGTAAACTGTTCTTATACTTCAGCACTTTATTGATAATACACATTTTCCATTTGCAGTTATATAATATGCATTTTAACATGTTGGTATTTATAACCTAGTGCTGCAAAAATGTTCTTGACCCATTCCCTGGAGATGCGCCAGCGTGTGCTGGGGCCAGATCACCCCGACTGCGCCCAGTCTCTGAACAACCTAGCCGCGCTTCACAGCGAAAGGAAAGAGTATGAGAGTGCCGAGGAGCTGTACGAAAGAGCACTTGACATCCGTAAACGAGCACTCGCCCCAGATCATCCCGCTCTCGCCTATACCCTGAAACACTTGGCCATGCTTTACAAACGCAGGGTGAGAAACCACAGGAAAGAGTCACAACCCACTAGCTCTGCAGAACATGTAGCAATCAAGTGGCAATTATGCATACATTCATTCTGCAATGTTTGTCTTTGTGTGCTTTTGTCTTTTTAATATTATTAACAAATCTGAGACCCTTTTTAATCTGTCTGTGTGTATGATAGGGGAAGCTGGAAAAGGCAGTTCCTCTATATGAACTGGCTCTTGAAATCAGAGAGAAGAGCTTCGGGCCTAAACACCCCAGTGTTGCCACCGCTTTGGTTAATCTTGCAGTGCTCTATTGCCAGCTGGTGAGAGACTTCTCCCACCTGCTGTATTGTAAAACTTTCCTGTCTGCTCTCTGATGATGTGACTCATGTGATGTGTGTTTGTGTTGCAGAAGCAGCACAGTGATGCATTGCCTTTGTACGAGCGCGCTCTAAAGGTATATGAGGACAGTCTCGGCCGACTACACCCTCGTGTTGGAGAGACTCTGAAAAACCTGGCTGTACTCAGGTTAGCCATATTTTCTTAACTCAGCTGTACCCGTTAGATTTAGATTAACTTCACGGCACATTCAACAAACGTGTTAGGCAGCAATTAAGAACTTGTGCTCATAATGATTACAATGTAAGGATAATATTACATCGTAAGGATAAGATTTGATAGTTTTGTATGTTAATCTACGGTTGGCATAATTTGGAGTCTTTACAAATGTTGTCGTCGTCTGAAATCTTTGCAAAAAGACAAATATTTACAGCAGTCAAATATGAAGTGCCTCAAGGATCTGTATTATGCCCCCTGCTGTTTTGATTATACATGCTGCTCCTTGGGCACATTTTAGTATATTTTGTAAATATTGTTTTTTAATAAATATGTAAATGATAGAGGAAAAGTAATTAACCATATTTAGAAACCAGAATTTTATAACTTGGACCAGTAATAACCGGGTAGCAACCATCCAGAACACCCTAGCAACTTCATAGCAACAACATGGCAAAAACTTTCTTACTTTCTCAGCTACGAAGAGGGAGATTTTGAGAATGCTGCTGAACTGTACAAGCGAGCAATGGAAATAAAAGAGGCAGAGCCATCTCTGGTGTGCGGTAAGGCCCCCTCACGTCACTCATCTAGCGGCGATACCTTTAGCCTGCGAAGCCCCGCCCTCCCTCACACCTCAAGGTGACACCTGACCCCTCAACACTTACCAAGGTGAACTCTTACCTCTATTAATGAAGCCATATTGGCCACACTTGATGTGTTCATGCATGTGCTTGAAGTCTACATGGAGCAATCAAATATGCATGGTAAGAAAACATTGGAATCCAACGTAGTTCTCATTCCTACTGTAATTTACAGTATGAATCATAAGTGTTTTAATGTATCACTCATTGCCACTGGGTTTATAGAAGGTGCTCTCTGACTCTCAAAAAGGCAAAACCTGAGAAAGTGTTTTATACCTGTGATTTTCAATGACTGTTGAAACAGCACTCCATAGCATCGGCATACCAATGACATTTCAAATGCACTGCTGGTAAACTGTTAGGTGTAGTAGTGTTTAGTAAAGTCACTATGACCAGAATAGTGTTATTTATGGAAGGCCACCTAAGAGTGTAAAAAAAAAACTGACTGTTAGAAGTTTAAATACATTTGGGAGATATAAAGGTACATGAGATACTGAGTAGTGAGATATGAAGTCACAATGACGAGATAAGAGGTCACAATAGCAAGAAATAAAGTCTAAATTACAAAAAATAAGGTTGCAATTATGAGAAATTATGTGAAAAAAAAACTAAAGTCATGAGATATGAAGTCGCAATTAGAAGATATGAAGTTGCAGTTACAAGATATATAGTAGCAATTAGGAGAAATTGCAATTACGAGATAAGAAGTCACAATTGCTATAAATAATGTTGCTATGAGATATGAAGTAATTTGTTGAAAAAACATTGTAATGTGAATTTGGGTTACAATTATATAAAATCACAATTGCGAAATAAGATATGTAGCAGCAACAGCAAAAAAAATATTGCATATCAAGATATGAAGCCGCAGTTACGAAGTGTGAAGTTGCAACTGCAAGAAATAGTGGTGCAATTATCTTTTTTCTTCTCTCAGACGACAAAAGGCCTTCATAGTAATGAAGCATGATTGTTCATGCAATACAAAATATTACTTACATTTTCTCTATGTATTTACTTGATAGAAAATTCAAGTTATTTTCCTCCAATTATCACTATGAGAAACTTTTTTTTATTAGAAACTTGAGTGCAAGTCGAATGACTTGGTTTAAGTTCAAAATGTTGGTGGAAGAAATATAATTACCTTGGTAATTTATACAATGTCAGTATTCGTTTCTTCCAAAGCACTTTTCACTTGCATGGTACAAAAGCTTTTCGGAAAAGCTGATGTGTGACCAATTTCAGCAGATTTTTTCAGGTTTCTATCACTGCTGCCTTCAGCATATGCAAACACAAAGTCGAGACAAACACAAAGTCAAGCATAATGGAAGTTCGCATCATTTGAGAATTGCAATACAATGACTAAATACCTTCTTGTAAATGTGAAATATGTGGTCCAGAGTCTCAGCTCCTTCCTCTGGTCTATGACCTGCTTCCTGTCGTGCAAAGTAACCTTATAACACCATAAACTGTTGTAAATTGCACAGTATTACTAAAGGACAGCTGTCGTACATAGCCATACAAAACACTATAACATGATATCAAGATACAGGTAATGAATAAAATAAGTCTGAATTTATTGTATTCAATATTTTATTTGTTGTATAGGTCTCACGTTTTTGAGAAGAAGCATTTAAATGGTTCAACACCACAGAACACAGCATGTGCAATAATTATGCTTCTTGTAATGCATAATGACAGTGTCAGTATATGTAGTTTAGTTTATACAATAGTTTATCTGAAAAGATAGATCCATGATATTACAACCCATATTTTTGTATTTGGAAATGGTACTGCTGTTTTTTTTTTTACATTTTGAATTGTGAATGTGAAATACCTTGCCATATCGCACGTGTCTGGTTCTGATGGCTACCTGTTTATTTAGAGAGACATGTATAATGAAGGAATATAAAATACTAAATGGATGCAAAATAGTGGAAATGCCAAACTTTGCATTTGCAAATGCAACAATTTCTGAATGTCTGCAAATACTTATGGGTGTTAAAAAACTATTTGGAAAGGTGCTAAAGCAGAATCAGTGTAATGTGCCTAATTTTTGTAGAAAAATCATCTTTGAACTGTTAGATTCTGGGAGAACATGCTAATATTTTAATAATTTACTCTAAACTTCCATTATTGCTTGTATTACATCACATTGTTGTCATACAATTTGTGCCAGGACTTTTATACACTGCCAAAAGAGGTGTACTTTATACCCAAATTCTTCTAATGCACATGGTCCATGCACAAAATATTGTGTATTATCTACCAATAAATGCATAATTGAATGAAAATTACAGTTGTAGAGGTTTTTACTCCATGCAGAGGAAAACAGATTTCACAACTATTGCTAAGTCTTCTTTAGATGGATCTACTAGTTTAAATGCAGGAAAAGCAATATGGAATGTAACAACAAATTTATTTTTTCATTTGCATTATTACAATGTTATACCATTCAATACAGCAGTCAGAATCAAGCCAATGATGAGATATCAGAAATATTTGTGTGATGTTCTTTATAACATCTGGCTGGGTGTCTACGACCACATTCAGTATATAGCAATAACATATTTAGACGACGTATCCATTTCCGTCACATAGCTGGTAACAACAGCTATTTAAAAACAATCTTTCAGATTGGTTCTTATTAACCATTCCATGACAACTCTGAAACATTAACACTGTGAAAATCAAAGATCAGCAGTATTAAGACTTTCAGTTGAAGTAAACCTGTATATCTTGAGTGTTACACGCTGCCTGCAAAAACAGAATAAAAAAACTAAATCCAAACTCATGTAGTATGAGACCTCAGATGTTACATGTATATAAGTACTAAATAATAATAAGTTTGTCTTTAGTGTATGTGGGAGAGTTTTTTCTGAGTTCAAGGATGTCATTTTCCTCTTGCTTGTTGTTCCCTTACATCTTTCTCATCTGAGCCATCAGCTCTTCTAAACTCTGATCTGTTTCCTCCACCGTCTCCCCTGATGCTCCACCCTGGGAAAAAGAAAGGACACATGGAATATTACACATACATGGTAGTCAAGAGATGGTAATGATTACCAAGGCTTAATTTATTATCAAAAATATAGGAAAAACACTAATATTGTCAAATATTATTACAATTTAAAGGGGTCACATGATGCGATTTCAATTTTTCCTTTCT
>NW_015542347.1:675827-695575 GCF_001515605.1 Sinocyclocheilus anshuiensis
ATCGCTTCGTCATGCCTGGAGCTGATCCATGCTGGTCGCTGAGGAAATACATCAACTTCGCGCGGTGGATCGCCAGATCGGCTTTCACCATAGACGAAGCGGAGTCCAGCTTGGGGTCGTCACATGTGGTTGCCGCAAGCCCGCCGGACGCTCTGTCGAATCCACCGGCCGTGCCGTTCTCAAGCCCACCGGCCTCCGCTCACTCTAGCCCTCCAGCCGTTCCTCACTCTAGCCACCGGCCTCCGCTCACTCTAGGTCGCCGTGTGTGATGCTGTGTTTCGTTGTGAAAGTTTTGGGCAGTGTAGAGTAGCACTTGTTTGTCATTTCTCCGATCACAAATGCAGACATGGTTTTATGTTTACGCGGAAATAATGTGTTTTTTGAACCTTAAACCGCATAAACACATTTCATTACGCCAAATACACAAAATAATGTTCTTTTTAGCAGAATGACCCCTTTAATATATTTCAAAATGTAATTTATTCCTGTGAGGTGCTGAACTTTAAGCAGGCATTACTCCAGTCTTCAGTGTCACATGATCCTTCAGAAGTAATTCTAATATGAGGAATTGCTGCTTAAGAAACATCTTATTATCAATGTTGAAAACCAGGTGTGCTTCTTAACTTTCTTTGATAACAAGAAAGTTCAAAACAACAGCATTTATTTGAAATAAAATTATTTTGCAACAGAAATGTCTTTACTGTCAATTTTGATCAATTTAAAGCATCCTTACTGAATAAAAGTATTAATTTCTTTAAAAAAAATACTGTCCCCAAATTTTGAATGTTAGTGTTAATTATTTAGCAGGTAAATGCATTTTGTTTTCACAGGATGTTGGAGTTATTGATCATATAAGCATCTAACCCAAACCAAAAATCGCATCAAATATTATAGTGCTGTCACACGATTAATCGCGATTAATCACATCCAAAATAAACGTTTTTGTTTACATAATAGGTGTATGTGTACTGTGTATATTTATTTTGTATATATACACACACATACAGTATATATTTTGAGAGTATTTCCGTGTATATATTTATATTCATATAATTGCTATTATTTATAAATATTTTAAATGTATAAACTTAACATATTTTTCTTAAACATATGCATGCATGTGTGTGTATTTATATATATATAATAAATATACACAGTACACACACATATATTATGTAAACAAAAAAATTATTTTGGATGTGATTAATCGCGATTAATCGTTTGACAGCACTACAATATTATAAAATGCAACTTCACTGCCTGTCAATTTTTTTTTTTAAAGCAGGAGAACTCCTGAATAACCAAAGTGTTGTGTTATAATTCAGTGGGTCGTACTTTCTCAGGTATGGTGTAGGCTACAGTAATGCCCTCCGGCAGATCTGGTACCGGTCCTGATGCATCCTGTAGCTCTGCCTCTGACACCTCTGAAACAAGCTCAATGCCTTGCAGGAAACAACATCACGTTCAAGCTTACATAACATTTAAAGATTTCTGTTTTATGAATGAGGAATGTGCTGTGTGTGGGATGCCAACCCCATTCATTGTCCTCATGCACCACTTCCTCTTCTTCCTGTACCACTTCCTGCTTTGGCTGCTCTGCTTCTTTTTTCTGGAGAAAGGAAGAAATATCACATCATATACTGTTAGTATTAATACTAACTGGTTGTCACAGTGTGCCTTTTGTACATCCATGATTAAATAACTTACTGAGAAACAGTTGTTAATATTTTGGAATTTTGTAAACTTAAAAAAAAAAAAAAGTCAAAAAAAAAGTGATGTTCAGTGAAAGTGATTAATTAAAAAATGAATAAAAATTTTATATAAAGTTAAAAGAAATTATAAATTTAAATTAAAATTAAATTAAAAGTTTCAGAATTAACAATGTTGTGGCTAATTAATATTTAATTATTATATATTTTATAAATCAATAAATCTCCATCACCTTGTACTCGTCCTGTTGTCGTCTGCAGTGTCTGTCGTCACACTGTGGGTTGGCCTTCATTGCCATGCTTGGGAAGAAATCCTGCATGGCATTATAGCCCAGGTAATAACTCACTGTCCCAAACCCCAACAGATACCTATAACACAGACAATTTCATTCCAGGCTCTGTGTTTTAAAGTCCTTTGGAAGTACTGACAGGGCAAGACCTCTGAGAAATTGAAATGACCATGGGTTAGTTAGAATGGTTCAATTTGGTTAAGTTACAAAAATGGCTTTATTTTGCCATCTAATGGCATTTGTATGATACTACAGCATTTACTATCCACTACACAAAGTAATCAGTGTAACTAAACTGAAATAGGATACATCACAGTTAGGCTTGTGGTTATGGTGTAATCTTAACCCTGTAAAGCCTGAAATAATAGTTGTTGAAATTATTATTTATTTTTTTTCTAAATGGAACAGTTTAGTTGAACCTTTAGACAAAATATTCTGATAATAAATAGTTTTTTTGAGTATCATGTCAGGCTTTTATGTCTCATATACACTGTTTTTTCAAATTATTATACACATGTCAGTAGAATTTCAGTAAAATAAACATTCAGGTTTTGGTTTTCAAAGAACGTATTTTTGTCTTTTTAGGTATCGATCTCAGACAGGTCTTCTTATGTAAATGGGAAACCAACGAAAGGTTGTTCCGCTTCCCTTTATAGCTGCGCTTTTGATTTAGTTATTTTTGTTTGACAGAAATCATATAAAAATATTTTGTTGTACTGAAATCCTATTTTTTTCCGTGACATTCAACCACGGTGTTACGTTAGCTTTCACTGTTCTAGTTCAATCGGCGTCAAGTTCTGCCCTTTTTGCGAGATTTTACTAGACTTCCAAACAAAGATTTTTTTTCGAACTGCAATGCTATCTCTATGTGTTCCGGGAGGGCTAGCACTAACCTGCTTTTGTTATCATACATAACCTTAACTTGTGCAGCGATTGGTGGAAACAAACATACCTCTATTAATAAGAACGTAACACTTTAGAATAATGGTCCGTTCTTAACAAGTAACTATGCAGGAAGTAATAGGTAGTACTACATTAACACTTAACTTAAAGGGGTCATATGATGCGATTTCAAGTTTTCCTTTCTCTTTGGAGTGTTACAAGCTGATTGTGCATAGATAAGATCCCTGAAGTTGCAAAGACTAAAGTCTCAAAACCAAAGAGATATTCTTTATCAAAGTTAAGACTCTGCCACGCCCCCCTAAAATGCGGAGACTTCTCGGGAAAAAATGGGAAAAACTTGAAATATGAAAGGCGTTAGTTAAGAGTTAAGACTAATAATGTTAATGTACTTACAGTCGGGTTATTTTTGCGAACGTTTTTCCGCATCTGCTTTAGATGGTTGGCTTGCTTGCCGCAACTGCTTGCTTTCAGATTTGTATGACAATTGACAACGATTATGTGTCCACACAAAATACATACTTTAAACCTTTTCACTTGTTATTTCGGTTTATGTCATTCCTTGGATAATTTGTGAGTACACTGTAAATTAAATTCCCTGTATATTTCGGCAATAAAAAGACAAACAACGTGATTTTGTTATTATTTACTATGGGAAAATGACATGGACACAAGTCATATTTTTTATATTAAATATTTTTACTACATGGCAAGTTTCACATCCATAAAAGCAAGTGGTCTGAAAAGAAACTCATTATCCAGTTCAGGAATAAAATGCTCAATATTGAAACAATACAAAAAGGACAGTCACGTAGTTCTACGGAACTTTGGACTTCTACAATTACTTAAAGTCCTCCATTCAGTTTCGCTTTAACTACATGTTTACCGTATTTTTACTTTGTGAATTATTATTGATTAATATGATCGATCATATTTTATTTTCGTTATAGGCTATATGCAATGTGATCTTTAAAAAACAGCTATGACCTGCGTTTTATATTTATTTACACAAATGCTGGCATCTGTTTTTAACTGTAAAAGCTTTTTATATAAACTTAATATATTTAATATTTCTGAATTACATTTAAAAAATTACATTAAACCCCATTTTCCCCATTTTAAAATAGTACAAGCTTATGTTGAACTTATGTTGAACTTGTCCACAGGTGCTGCGTTAAGCACGTTAAGCAGTACTGAATGAAAAGGCTTTCTTTATGTCATTAAAATAATTCTATGGAAATTCGAATGGGTGGGGAGGGGCGAGGTCGTGGTCGTGGTTAGAACACTTGGTTGAGTGCATCAGACAAGACGACGAAGAAGAAGTGCTGCTGTAGCTCAAGTTTTCGCAAGTTATTACACATGCACCTGAATAATTATGTATGTAAATATGTACGTTACAATTATGAAAACGTTTTTTTATAATAAATTGCTGATAGTACAATACTGGACAATGATGTAATCTGCAGAATTTACACTTCAATTATGAGACTACAGTGTTTCCCATGTGCAAACGAACTCCACGCTTTTAAGAGCTTAAGTTATTCTAGTTTTATTGTGTTGTTTTAAGTTCCCTGTGAATATTGTAAATACACTTTATTTATTTATTCTATATCTATTGTTGTCTTATCTTTTTAAACACTCCAAGCTCTCACACAGTATAATCTGACCCCATTTTAACAACTGTAACATCTTCCGATAAGACCGAACGTTACTCAGTTTTTTTCCATAATAGACCTCTTTCACAATGATGTCAGCTAACTTCTGTTTTTCCACAAAGCACGGAAAGTTGGCTGAACGTCTGATGCATATGATAAACAAAATTGGAAACACCTTGGGAGTTCATTCATCATCTGATGAATTCTACAGGATTTCCGGGAGATGCGTATGTCGCATTGTTTAAAGTTCTCCCTCATGGAAGAAGAAAAGCAGACTCTTTAAAATACATACAAGAGTTTTACACACCAGTCTGTTATTGTGGGGACATTTCCACACCCCTAAATTTAATACGGCACAAAACAATAAGTGATTGGTTGCTTTATCTGTTAGTCATATGGCCTTTTGTGCGGCCCTTGGCCAATCAATGCAGCCAAGGTTCCCAGACCTTCTGCCATCAATCTGAAGGTCTGGCTATGTGAGACTAATGATTATGTGTCCACACAAAATACATACTTTAAACCTTTTCACTTGTTATTTCGGTTTATGTCATTCCTTGGATAATTTGTGAGTACACTGTAAATTAAATTCCCTGTATAGTTCGGCAATAAAAAGACAAACAATGTGATTTTGTTATTATTTACTATGGGAAAATGACATGGACACAAGTAAATGCTTAATATTGAAACAATACAAAAAGGACAGTCGCGTAGTTCTACAGAACTTTGGACTTCTACAATTACTTAAATTCCTCCATTCAATTTCACTTTAACCTGAATTACATTTAAAAAATTACATTAAACCCCATTTTATTGATATTTAAATAGTACAAGCTTATGTTGAACTTATGTTGAACTTGTCCACAGGTGCTGCGTTAAGCAGGACATAAATTACTGAATGAAAAGGCTTTCTTTATGTCATTAAAATAATTCTATGGAAATTCGAATGGGTGGGGAGGGGCGAGGTCGTGGTCGTGGTTAGAACACTTGGTTGAGTGCATCAGACAAGACGACGAAGAAGAAGTGCTGCTGTAGCTCAAGTTTTCGCAAGTTATAATAAATTGCAGACAGTACAATACTTGACAATGATGCAATCTGCAGAATTTACACTTCAATTATGAGACTACAGTGTTTCCCATACATTGAGTGCGGGTGTTTTTATATCACTGTATTTCTGAAGGAAACTGACTGTCTTCAGAAAATTGGATGCCATTTACATTTCATCTTGCATGTTTGCTGCTTTGGCAAGGGGCGGGGCAGTACTGAAACACCGTCTACGCTGTTCGCCAATCACAACGCACTGGAACAGCTAACCAGTCACATCGCATTTCGTTTTTCGGAAGGCGGGCGTTCATCAAACCCAGAACTAATTGAGCCGTTTGTGCCAGACTGGGGAGAAAGTTATTGTTCGGCATGCATGTGATCCGCGGATTAATTGCAAAATTTAACCATAATAGAGTGTAAGTTTATCATTTGTTCGTATTTACACAAGCAAGCAAATTTTAAACAATTCCAGAGAAAAAAGGCGAAAGGGAACTCGATTCGTCACTCGCGCGCTGTTCTCCACGCGCACAGCCGCACACACCAAGCGCGCACACGTACTTCAGACGTGCCAGACTGGGGAGAAAGGTATTGTAATAATGTAAATTATGTAACAAATAATGCGTTTTTCGAACCACCAAGCATGAGAGCATGTTCTCATGCTTGGTGTAGACACCCCCAAAACAAATTCAAGACATTGTAAAAGAGCATAATAGGACCCTTTTAAACTAAACTCATTTATTAAGCCTTGCCAGTTTAAACATTTAAGAGCCAGAGGATGCGAGCTCGCACGCGCAGTGAGAAGATTTGTGCGTGCGCGCTCATCCGAAGCTAGCAAACCCGCGCCTCAGAACGCACGCAAATATTAAGCTCTCTTTAGTATTGTGTTTAAATGGACAAATTCACACAAAAATTATGTCAAAATGCCCGTCTTGGTAAGTATCCTATAGCAGACATAGCCGGCTGAACGTACTGTATCAGTGCACTGGCATTACTTTTAAAAGTAACTTTCCCCAACACTGTTTATTTGTGCTGTTGCTTATAGTTAGACAGATTATTCTTATTTTCTCTATTTTTATTTGACAGTATAGTTTTTCCATAAACATAGCACATACCAAACTGTACCGAAGCCGTGACTCTAAAACCGTGATACAAACCGAACCGTGAGTAAGTTGAACCATTCCACCCCTAGTATATACAGTCAGGTTAAAGGGTTAGTTCACCCAAAAAAGTGGTCTGTTGGCATCTTTGTGTGGTCATGTCTGGTATTGCAGCTTGACTTGTTATAGAAAATGATCTAAACAAATGTGGCATTTATTTTTTCCTCACAGTTTTTGCTGTTGCGCTGTATACATAAATTGTGAATTATGAAAATTAAAAAAAAATAAAGTTTTCATTAATCTTGAAAAATTCTTGCAGAAAATATACTGTAGTTTTGTGAGAATCATCCTCAAACTTATTCTTGGACTTACTACAACAATTATCTTTATTTAAAATGTTTCAAGTCCTTTTGTTACACTGGAATAAATCATACTGATGTATACTAAAATTGTTGGATGTGGCGCCCTACCCATGCAATATGAAATGTATGATTTTTGTTTCTTAAATTATGTATGGATCTGTCAAGTAAACCCAAGTTGCTTCTGTCAACTAAGTGTCCGTCTTGAAATATTACTAACAATTTAAAGGCTATTCTTATGTATACTAAGAGTTTGCAGCAAAAAGACATGTACCACAACCTGAAGTTGTGGGGATGTTTTTAGAATTAAAGACTAAAAGGCCTTTTAATTGCTAAAAAGTATAAACTATCAATCATGTAGTAGACTGTACAACAGGTTTTTCAGTCAAGTTGGTCATGTTGAGTTACAGACCTTGAAAGTTTGCATATCAGATATGATACAGTATGCTTTATAGACATTAAAAAAACAGCATGGTTAGGTCTGTGCTGAATCATCAAGATTATGATGAGGTCTTACTTCAGGACATTCTGCACAAGGAGCCCGGCGACCACTCCCATTGTGGTGGGCAGACTGGCAGCACAAACCCCGTCCCTTTTCAACGTCTTCTCGTCGATATTTGCAGCCACTATGAGGGGAGGTGCACACTGACACACACACACACACACACACACACAACTGGATCAGATCACTGTTTCCAACCCATCTGACATTTACCAGAAATAAGCAGTGTTTTATAGTTTATGACACAGAAACTAGACAGTATAGAAGAGGGTACAGCCATATGAAATGGTTAAGATCATAATTCATATTCAAGACACATAGTATGTGTTTTGGGAGTATGAGTGTGTCATACAGCAAAACAAGCAGTTTCTCCAGGGATGATGAGCTGAATGTGTCCAGAAACGGCATTTTCACTGACGCCTGACTCCATCCAAATCTGACCCAACTCATTACATGCCTATAAGAGAGAAACAAACATGTAAGCAATTGCTAAACTTCAACACAGCTGAGGACCAAATCCACAGGCTTCCCCTCCTCAAGTCCTCCGTGACTGAAAACACAAAAGCAAGATTGTTTATTACAGCCATATTGAAAATGAGAAGGAAAACTTTGAGCATACTGTGACATTAAAAAAAAAAGTGATCACCTAATGCGGTTCAGGAAATGCGTGAAGTTGTCCATTGTGGTGATGTTGTAATTGTGGGTCTCAAAAGCAACATCTGGATTAATGTTCCTATGCAGGAAAACAGAATTAAAATGGGAAATATCAACTAAAATGCTGTAAAATAACCTTTTAATTTCTAATTTTTAATCCACATCACAGTTTGTTAAAATAAAATATAAATAGAGAAAGATGAAGTGGATTTCCACAAAAAAAAAAAAGAACAAATAAGTTTCATAAGCAAATTAACCTAGTTGTTAAATACAATTTCTCTAAGTATTTTGAAAGAGTGATATAATGATTCATGCTCTTATTTCTTTTAGACTTGACTAGAAACATCTCATGCTGATTTGATGCTTAAGAAACATTTCTTATTATTATTAGTAATGTTGAAAATGCTTGTGCTGCTCAATATTTTGAAACTTTTTCAGGATTCTTTGAGGAATAGTAAGTAAAAAAATAAATAAATAAATATTTGAATCTCATATATTAGAATTTTGGTAACTATAAATGTCTTGACTGTCACCTCTGACCATTCCTTGCTATATATGTTAAGATGATTAACCTCCCCTTTACCTAAGAGTGTGTTCAGCAGCCTCAACTTTACTGAGCCCTGCCTGATGTGGCTGGAAGAAGAGTCGGTTCATGTTGGCCAACTCCACCTTATCATAGTCAAACAACAGCAACTGCGGGGAAGAAATCACAGACACAGCAAAAAGAGGCATGACAGTCTGTTACTGCAGAGCCGAGGCATGTCTCTGGGGGTTATGCTGTTGGCTTCCCTCCTGTACTCCGACTGGCAACACACACTACAAGAATGCAGCAAGTTTAACTAAAAAAACATTAACAATGCACACCATAGACTGGCCAATCAGTGCATCTTTATATTTGATTAATTTGTCCTATATATTATTAGATCTATATATTGAGGAATGAGGATAAAGGTGCATTACCTTTCCAATGCCACATCTGGTGAGCATTTCTGCAGTGACACTCCCCACTCCTCCAACTCCCACCACTGCCACAACATATGAGCGGATTTTCTGAGAATGACAGCAGATGGATAGTGCTCATCTGAACACGAGCAAGCAGTTATCAATATAAAAGTGTAATAAAAATAATAAATACACATGTTTACCTCGTAGTCTTGAACTATGCCCATCCTTTTGAGTGCCATCAGACGACTGTGAGATATTAAATATCAAATTAAAGTGACTTTCGCACCGGTTTAGCCTTCCATATGTTCAAAAACAAGTCAGTGATAATAAATAAACATAGCAGCGTCAAATTGCTCACCTGTATGGATTTGAGTCTACGACTTCAGCACTCATTTGATCAATCTTTGGTCTGAGATGATGTTCAGCATCACTTTGCTTCTGTTTGGATTTAATTAGTTCATTTTCTAACTCACGGATTCGCAGCTTCAGTTCCTCGACGGTTGCCATTTTTTCTTAAAATCCTATATTGTAATAAACACGAGTTGATATGATTTTCCGATGGGAAAAATAAAGCATGCCAAATATTAAAATTAATATACACGTCGGTCCGCACTGTTAGAAACCAGCTGGCGAAGAGTGTGTCTAGATATTGAGCCCGGAGTGAAACACAAAGTACACAGGAACGAAAGTTCCCTCAATGAATGATTCCCGCAAATCGGTTCGTTGTTTTAAATTAATTGGTTTTTAAAAAAATTGTATTAAAAATATCACCACATGTAAACACATACTACTTTTTATTACGTTTTGTTCGACAATTTTTCCAAGTTAGAGCCATGACTCATCGCCGTTTAGAGGCTAAATATCATTTACATTTAACAATGCTACAATTTATTTACAATACTAAGCATTTTTGCATGTGAACAAATCAGTTGTGTGAGCCAGTTAAATCAGTTAACTGAAAAGATTCGATTCAGAAGAACAACATCCTTACGAATCGCGCGCCGCTGAAATGAATATGCAACTATGGTAACAGCTTAAAAAACGCTGTTAGTTTTTGGAAAATAATTACATGTTTTCCTCTCACTTCCAAAAATACCTAGAGTAAAAATAATAGTTGAATGTAACTATTTCTTTCATTTCTGACACTGCACTTCTCCAGTCCGGTGGGTGGCGGTCATATATTTTAATAATTTCTCCCATTTCACCAAAGAAACAGAAGTGAAGCGGACGTTTTTTTCAGAGCTGATGGCGCGAATGACTGGAAAACGGCTTCACACGGATTTTCAAATTAAAATACTGACAGATTAGCAAATTAATTATCCTGCTGTCCTATACAAGTGATGTTTCTATGTGTGTCTGTGATGAAATGATAAAACTAAATTGAAAGTTTTAATCCTAAATCTCCTAGTTTAAATCCTCGTAATCAAGATTCTGCTCTGTCTCGCGGTAAGTCCTCATTTGTTATTATGAGTGTTTAGGTTGTTTTATATTAATAAATTTAAAAAAGACACGCAATAGATTACACGGTTTTAGAGCTGTGCGACAGTTTGACACTCTGATGTCTTGTTGGCCTTGTTTATGAGATACTCAAAACAACCTTCAGTGAGAAGTCGATTGGACATTATTAGTGTCATAATCCTAAATAGCATCCAGTTTTTGTTCGATTTTTGTATTAAATTGCTATTTTGTGAAACCTAATACAAAATAGAATATACATGATGGTATTACATTACAGAATAACACTATGAGAGAACGGGATACTAATGATTAGCAGATGTTTACATTGTTTAACGATGATATTAAATCCTTGCACGTTTGTTTCCACAGGATGTAGATTATATGCCACCATGTCAAAAGGCAACAAGGAGGCATACATTGTGAAATTTGTTGAACGCAATGGACAAAAGAGTGATCTGGCTCTCCAGGCCTATAAGGTGATCATAATTTGTCATTCTTGTTAACATCTGTCATTAAATGCTTCTTATATAGCCTATAATATGTCTTTTGTTTAAGGGGAAGTCGTGGCCTAATGGTTAGAGAGTCGGACTCGTAACCCAAAGGTTGCGGGGTCGAGTCTCGTACTGGCAGGGATTGTAGGTGGGGGGAGTGAATGTGCAGCGCTCTCTCCCACCTTCAGTACCACGACTGAGGTGCCCTTGAGCAAGGCACCGAACCCCCAACTGCTCCCCGGGCGCCGCAGCATAAATGGCTGCCCACTGCTCACATGATCCTTCAGAAATCATTCTTATATTCTGATTTGCTGCTCAAAAAATATTTTTTATTATTATTATGTTGAAAAAAGCGGAGTAGAATTTTTTTTTAGGTTTCTTTGATGAATAGAACGTTCAGAAGAACAGCATTTATCTGAAATAGATATATTTTGTATCATTATTAATGTCTTGATCATCACTTTTGATCAATTTAATGCATACTTGCTAAATAAACGTATTCATTTCTATAATTTCATAATTGAATAAAAAATATATAATGATTTAAATATCATCAAACTCCAAGCTTTTGAATGGTTTAGTGTATAATGTTGCAAAAGCTTTTTATTTCAGATAAATGCTGATCTTTGGATCTTTCTATTCATCAAAGAATCCTGAAAAAAAATGTACTCGACTGTTTTAAATATTGAAAATAATAATAAAAAATGTTTCTTGAACAGCAAATCAGCATATTAGAATGATTTCTGAAGGACCATGTGACACTGAAGACTGGAGTAACGATGCTGAAAATTTAGCTTTAACACAGGAATAAATTACGTTTTAAAGCAGTTATTTTCAATTGTAAAAATATTTCACAATAATATTGCTTTTGCTTTATTTTTGATTTTAAAAAATGCAGGCTTGGTGAGCAGAATAGAATTATAAAAAAAAAAACATTAAAAATCTTACTGTCCAAAAATTTTTGACTGGTAGTGTATCTTTATAATGTTCACAAAATAAACACTGACATAATCAAAAGGTGTCATCAGTAAAACACTTAATAAACATTACTGTTTTAGTAAATAATTTTGGCCTTCCAAAACATTGTTTTTTTCCCAAGATATTCTTGGTTGTCGAAATTTTGGTACATCACTAATCTCTGCATTATTTACAAAAAACAAAACTGAGAATGATGTATAACTTAAGTTTGAATACCTGCACTCTTGTTTTTTATTTTTTTTTTTACATTAAAAGTTTGGTGTAATTGAGTTTTTTTTATTTTTCAGTATTTATTTGAAACAGAAATCTTTTGTAACATTATAAATGTTACTGTCAGTAATCTTACAAAACTGTATGTCTGTCATATTTGCAGCTGGGATGCAGGATCGTGAGTCCTCTGGTAGTGCTGTTCTGTCTGCAGAAGCAGAGATGTGTGCCCAAAGCAGAGCAGCCCGTGTACAACATGGCCATGGCTGATGTCACTGCCTCCTGCACCAACCTTGACAAAGAGGCACGGGTAAGGAAAAAAACATTGAGGATTAAGTCTAATATATAATTGTTTATTTTCTCAATCTTTGCTTACAGAGTGTATAAAGTGTCATTGAAATAGTGAAAATTACATCTGTATGTGCAGATCTACATGACAAATAAGCGGCTGTTTTGTTGTTCTTGTAGAGTGAAGTGATGGATCTTGTCCAGCTGATGGGTGGACGGGTCTACCGTGATCTCAATGTGTCTGTTACTCACCTGGTGGCAGGTGAAGTGGGGAGTAAGAAATACCTGGTGGCCGCAAGCCTTGGGAAGCCCATTCTTTTGCCCAGCTGGGTGAAAGCATGCTGGGAAAAGTCTCAGGATAGGTAAAGTCTACATGGTTAAAGTCACCATGGGATAAGTCACTGTGAAATCAAAATGGACAACTCAACATTTTAAGGAGTATTGCAGTGTTGTTATAAACAATTTATCCATACACATCTATTTTTTTTTTTTTTATTAGCATGCCCTTGTAAACTTTAAACAAAATAACTTCCCTTCCTTTCACAACATCTCTTCTCTGATGACTTGTGCACCAGATGGTGGGACTAAAAAACCCTTCACAATCTTTTTTTTTTTCTTTCCCCACAGTGTTTTCCATCACTCTGAACTGAATACGGAGGACTATCAGTGTCCAGTCCTGAAAGGCTGTACGGTCTGTGTGACGGGACTCTCTACTGTGGAGCGTAAAGAGGTTCAGAGGTTGTGTGGCCAGAATGGAGGCAATTACACAGGGCAGCTCAAGATGAATGAGTGTACTCACCTTATTGTCAGTGAACCCACAGGTGACCCCATAATCTCTGACCTCATCTGTATGTTTTGGGACACAGTCCTAGCATGTTCTTCACTTCATTTTATGGGTTGCATTTCAGGTCAGAAATATGAGTTTGCCCGTAAATGGAACGTATACTGTGTGTCCCTGCACTGGCTGTTTGACAGCATCGAGAAGGGCTTCTGTCAGGATGAGAGCAGGTATGCTGTGGAGCGTGGAAAGAAGAGAGCGGAGGAGAAGCCAGGCAGACCCAACACCTCCACCCCTACAGGACCCAACAGGAGCAAAGAGGGTGAGTAAAACACAGTTTTATTGTTAAGGCACCATTTGTGTTGTACGTCATACTGGCACAAAACCTTTTTTTTTTTGGAAAGAAATTAACACAAGGACGCATTAAATTGATGTATTGTTAATAAATATTACTAGAGTATTGTAACTCTTTGTACATTGGTGCCTCTCAGACGTGTCATGCTTACAGTTAGTTCAAAATGCCGCAGCCTGGCTTCTCAAAGGGAAGCGTGAAAGCGAACACATCACACTGGTTCTGATTTCACTTCATTGGTTACCGGTCAAATACAGAATTGATTTCAAAGTTTTGTTATTTGTTTTTAAGTCTGCGGAACCAGGCACCACAGTACCTATCTGAACTACTGCATCCGCCTTCACAGTCTAGATCACTTAGATCTAGGTACTCTGATTTACTATATGTTCCTAGAACCAGACTTAAAAACAGGGGTGATCGTGCATTTGCGGTCATCGGTCCTAAGTAGGGATGCACGATATTGGATTTTTGCCGATGTCCGATATGACGATATTTTTCAACTTATTTTGGCTGATACGATATATTTCCTTTTGTTTGGAAACAACACCAAGCCTCAAATTATAAGCAAAATATTTTTAATTTTGGTTAGTTTTTAACAAGAACTTATTTGTTAGAATTAAATAAACAATAATGAAGATTTTTGACAGTACATTGAAGCTTTTGAAAATAACTATAAATAAACTATATATCAATCGCTGCATTTTTTTCCCAGAAAGATGCAGTGTTAACCCTAACATTTTATTTTAAGATTGAACATTTGTAGATGGAAAGCAAAAGAGTTGTACAAATTCTGAAAATCTTTTAGAGCTTATGATTTATGTGCCCTCTAGAACCTTGCGTTCTGCAAATGAACGGCATATTATTGTGCCATCTCAAAGAGGCACAAAATCACTTTCACTGACTTTTTCATTAACTGTTCCCTCCTGGTGGAATGACCTGCCCAAATCAATCCGAGCAGCTGAGTCCTTAACCATCTTCAAGAAACGACTAAAAACACATCTATTCCACCTTTATTTGACCCTCTAACTCTAACACTTTCTGTTCTATTTTAATTCTACTTTATCTATATTTATCTTTTTTTATTTTTTATTTATTTTTTATTTAAAAAAATAAAAGCATCTGCTAAATGACTAAATGTAAATGTAAGATTTGTTTAAAAAATAAAACATTACACATTAATGAATAAATCAGTATATATAATTATTTAATTTACAAGTGTCATGTTTGTGATTTTCTTTCATGTAAGATATAGCTTCTGACCTTTAAATCAAAACATACTCATTATTTTATGACATCAATTACGGTTTTATTTAATCAGAAACACAGTCTAAATGTTATTTGTGTAGGCTATTTTACTTTTAATTTAATTAGAAGTAGGCCAACAGATTAAAACTCCTTACCGAACGGGCATTAGGACCTGGGGGAGGCTGCCGCTGCATGTGCTATTACTGTTTACTCTATCATACACTGAACGCCTCATTCTGTGCCTGATTTCACAGATTAAATGTAGTAATTAGAAGTAGGCCAACAGCACCCCCTAAAGATTAAAACTCCTTACCGAATGGGCATTAGGAGGCTGTCACTGCTACCACTGCACGTGCTATTTACTCTATCACACACCGAACGCGTCATTCTGTACCTGCATTCTCAGATTAAATGCAGCGATCCAAAACGGTCAATCTAATCATCATTCAGACAAAACTTTGCTTCAAGAATGAGCCACACTGCTGACGTGATGTAATCACTAGCACACCCCGAGCACATGTGAGTTAACATATTCATCTTATTGGCTTAATTTTTCATATCGGGCCGATGCCGATATTTACATTTAAAGCCATTATCGGCTGATTCCGATATCGGTCCAATAATATCATGCATCCCTAATGGAAATACTACATGTCCAAAAAACATGGCAATTAGTCAATATTATATGAGCATAAGTGCTTTTGCTCTAAATAGCAGTATTATTATTAACAAAAGCACAATTGTGAGTGTGATATTGCTTATGCAGAACAGTTCACTAAACAAGTTAATATTCACTAACTTACATTTTAGACACAATATTACACATTATTTTGTGTATTGTTACTCCACCAAATAAAATATTTGCAAACAACCAAAACTGATTCATTACTTCCTCAACATATCAGTGTGTTTAACTGTTTGACTGAATGATTCAATGACTCACTCATAAAGACAGATGCAACATACTATCAATACTAATCCTTCTTTCTCACTAATATTTCTTCCATAAAAAGTTGTGGTAAAGGTAGTAAGAGCAATATCTAATATGCAGCATGCTGGTATGCTAGTATTTTTTCTTGAACGAATCAGTGTTTTGAATTAATTGTTTGAAGTCATCGCTCATAAAATCAGTGGTTCAGTTCAGAATCGCATACTAGCATACAGCCAGTCACTTCTGTCATTCTGAATAAATCAGTATTTTGAAGAAAAAAATCAGTTGAATGAATGAGTCAATAAATCACTCATGCCATACTAATATAAAGTGACTTAAAGTGACTAGCACACCCTGAGCACATGTGAGTTAACGTATTCCTCTTATTGGCAAGACATATCGGCATAATATTTCATATCGGGCCGATTTCGATATCAGTCCGATAATATCGTGCATCCCTAGTCCTAAATTATGGAATAACCTTCCGGCCTACATCAGATCTGCCCAAACCTTGTCAACTTTTAAATCCGCCTTGAAAGTGTACCTTGTCCCTATTTCTTGACTCATTTCGGCATTAATATCTTTTGATTCTAGCTTTTCTCCTCTATTTTATCTTATTTTAGGCTTTTATTTATTATTTTTATTTTATTTTTATTGTTTATCTAGTGCTTATATGCTTTGTGTCTTTATTGCCTGTTTCTTTTAGCCTTGTAAAGCACTTTGGTCAACACCAGTTGTTTTTAAATGTGCTATACAAGTAAACTTGTATTGTATTGTAAATATTGTAAAAAAAAAATATATATATATTTTTTTTTTTACTTTTTATTCAAGGAATCTTTAAAAAAAATATTAGAATTTCCACTAAAATATTAAGCAGCACAATGATTTTTTTAAATATAAACGATAATAATGAGAAATGTTTTTGTCTAGGATCGTGTGACACTGAAGGAGTAATGACTAGGGGTGCGCCGATCTGATATTCAGTATCGGTATTGGCTCCGATACTGTCATTTTCTGCTGCATCAGGGTATCGGTCAGACGAGACCGATCCAAATCCGATATTGTGCGTATACTATTCTGTTTGCTAAGCCCCATGAAAGGCACAAACACATTATAAAGCACCATGAAGTTTTCGTGCACTATATTTCAAGTGTTCTGAGACCGTTCCATAGTTTAATGTGAGGTACAGATGAATATTTAAGTCAAGTTCTCCTAAACTCTTCTCTCTGCTGCGGCTGTCAGTCATCCTCCATTCAGCATTCAAACTTGCCCACAGCCATATCACCCTGCAGCCCAAGACTGGTTGCCCACTGAAGCAAAGCAGGGTTGAGCCTGGTCAGTACCTGGATGGGAGACCTCTTGGGAAAACTAGGTTGCTGTTGGAAGAGGTGTTAGTGAGACCAGCAGGGGGTGCTCACCCTGTGGTCTGTGTGGGTCCTAATGCCCCAGTATAGTGACAATCCCATGGCACTTCTTGTAAAAGAGTAGGGGTGTAACCCCGGTGTCCTGGCCAAATTCCCTTCACTGGCCTTTGTCAGTCATGGCCTCCTAATAATCCCCATCCACTTGATTGGCTCTATGACTCTCTCCTCTCCACCTGTAGCTGGTGTGTGGTGAGTGCACTGGCGCCGTTGTCCTGAGGCTGCCGTCGCATCATCCAAGTGGATGCTGCACACTGGTGGTGGTCAAGGAGAGACCTCCCCACATGATTGTAAAGTGCTTTGGGTGTACAACAATACACAATAAAGCGCTATATAAATGCATCATTCATTCATTCAAACTGCGTGTTGCAGTCGGTTATATGGCAGTCAAGACGACGAAACTCTCTTTAAGATGATACAATGTTCCTATAATTATACTTGATCCGTAGATAAACATCAGTGGTTTTGCATAAGGACTTTATCTTGCTGGAGTTTAGTGCTAATTCTAAATCATGTTACTGTCTCTTCCCTTTGTGCTTTGAACTTTTCTATGCGGAACTCTGCGACTCCATCTTGCTTCAAGCGTATCATTCTACGCATGGGATGCGCATAAGTGCTTTGTGCCGCTCCGTATCGGAGCCTTTCATGTTATAATACTTTTGCGCAATGAAAAAATGTTAATAGCCTTTCTTCTCTCATATGTATCATATGTTTCTGCCTCATTACTGTGCTATAAATGTAAAAGAAATGTATTTAATTTATTGCATATATTTATAATTATATTTACTGGTTTTTCATTAATGTATTTTACAACAATACAAAGAGCAATGTGTAACATTTTACCATATTACACCTATTTACTTTTAGCTTTTTCCCCCCACTAAATAATGTTTTTTCTCTAAATGTTTAGATTTTATACAATTATTGTGAACTCATCATTTTTGTAGAGTAACTTTTGCTGCTGAATTATCCACTAACCTAGTTTGAGTAATGACTGCTAAAATTTCAGTTTTTCTATCACAGGAATAAATACATTAAAATACATTTATTTTAAATTGTAAAAATATTTCACAATATTACTGTTTTACTGTATTTTTGATCAAATAAATGCAGCCTTGTAGATCACAAGAGACGTATTTCGAAGGTATTTTTTTTATCTTACCCAACTCCAAACTTTTGAAAGCGTGTATATTGACTCTATACAAGTTAAAGTTATAATTTTTATATATTTCATAAAACATATAACCTGAATAGATTATAATTATGACCAATTCCAGTGTCTGATTTATTAAGTTTACAGGTGTATATTTCTTTGCCATTTGTTTGTGCAGAAGGTCCCTCACTTCTGGGATTGAGCCATATTTCCAATATCAGTATGAATGTCAATGAAACAGCCCTCACAACAGAAGGAATCAGCCACATAGAGACTCCTGATCCAGTTGACTCATTTGACATCACTGTTTGTCGAGTTGATGACCTGTTGGATGGCTGTAAGGTTCGTTTTTTTAAACGTTTCCTGAACAATTTTAAGTGATGCATTTGGGACATTGTTTAGTGATATTCTAAGGATTAATCCTAAGTGATATCTTTTTGCATTTGTGTGAATTTAAACGTTGAATCCGGAAGGAAAAAAAACTTCAATCATTGACCCTTTTTCACTTTCTTTTTGTCTTGTAGTTATATCTATGTGGCTTATCAGGAAAGAAACTGGAGAAACTGCGGCGGATGGTGAACTCTGCCGGAGGGCTGCGCTTCAACCAGCCCAGCCAAGAGCTGACACATATAGTGATGGGTGAACCAGACCAGGGGGTCAAAGTCTTCCTTGACAAAGCCACTCACAGGTCAGTCTAAATCCATGTCAGGGTAACTAGTTAGAGGTCGACCGATTGATCGGCCGGCCGATTGATCGGCCGATTTTTGGTATTTTTTAATTAATCGGAAACATAGATTGACACGGAAATTTAGTAATTACACCATAAATGCATATAATTAAAGTCTACTGTTTCACAGTCAACACATGGCTTTTTGGCTAGATTTAAAACAAGGAAAAGTGCACTTTTAGATAAACAAGGCAATAATAGATGGCACTCGTGGTGGTAGTTAAACAAAGTTATATTTATTGAGTTTAAATGTGAATATGTCTATGAAAGATTGTATTACTGTACTGTGATAAAAGAGAATCACAATGCTGAAAAAGCATTTTCAGAAACAATGTTTGGATTTGAAATCAAAATAATGGATAAATATTGTGTTTGTGGTAAACAGATCAGGAGCGGACTGCGAACGCGTCCTGTGCGAAAGCAAAATGAGTAAAATGCTTCTGCACCGCATACACATACTGTATACGCACAGCAGACGGAGTACGTGTAAACTTGGCGCAACAAATCTAGTTCAACATCTGAGGCAATGCCACAAAGAGCTCTATGACCAATGCATGGCAAAAAAAA
>NW_015542347.1:695771-696307 GCF_001515605.1 Sinocyclocheilus anshuiensis
AAATCGCAAAATTGATCAAAGAAATCGCGATAGGTTTTTTTTGTCCATATCGCACAGCCCTAGTTCACACACAGCCTCAGCTAATGGCAGGGTAAAACAGACCGTTTCGAAAGCGGATTACATTTTACTCTACTAGAATTGATGCCGGAAAGTTATCATATTCATAAGTGCAACAAGTCATTTGCATGTGAAAGTAGAAACGCGTTCAATTCAGACAAAACTTCTGGGCTTATTATAACGTGCACATTAACTTTCCTCATGAAATGTGTCTGTGGGTCCGACAATAGCCTCCACGATGTCATATATTCACTCATGGCCAGCGCACTCTTAAGCAGTTACTCAAAATTAAAATGCAGCACGGGTGTTTTTTATATGAATGTATCTTTGAAAAGAACCGACTGTCTTCAGAAAAGCTTCGATGTAATTGTCATTTCGTCTTTCCTGTAATGCCTGATAATAGCGTTTGTGAGCAGCACTTATTTGATTACAGCCATTACCGGGGAAACCGCTATATCTCCAGCTCCCAAAGCGCCTCC
>NW_015542347.1:696386-721034 GCF_001515605.1 Sinocyclocheilus anshuiensis
TTTAACCCAATGGTTGGGTTAGTCCATATTTGACCCAAAGTTGGGTTGAAACAACCCAGCATCTTTTAGAGTGTAGCATGCAATAACTGTGTCATTTTGTACAATATATAAGTTGTAATATTATGTTTATGTTGTATTAATATTAATCTCAGGATGCATTTCCTTGAGTTAAATAAGCTGCCAGAAAAACGCTTCAGTTTACTGTGTTCATTCAGCTCTTCAGCTTCAGCACGCGCAGCTCAAACGGCTGCTATTTAAAACAGTGGTATTAATTTGTTACTTTTTCAAAATCATTGATACATTATTAATAATAACAACCACTTGTATTTTTCTCTTATTATTTTCATCAACAATATGGTTTAGTAATTAAAATCATTTAATTATTGTCCGTGCAGAGGCTATTCCGTTTTATTGATCTATGGCGCATTCATTTTGATTCTTTACACGTGTAATGATGTCCAGTGACTTGTTTGCATTATTTATGCATTATTTTATTTATTTGTAAGACTTTTTTACGGCTAAATTTGGTAATGGGAGAGTAAAATTATTTTTAAAACATACACCGTTCAAACTAGGCTGCTTATGTTGAAGTGTTTGGGATGTGGCTTTTAATGATGAGACCTTTTTTGTAATCAGGCTCTCAAAAAGTATATAAAGATTTGGATATAGATTTATCGGCCAACATATCGGTTATCGGCTTTCAAAAATAAAGAATTATTGGTTATCGGTATCGGCCAAAATTTTCGGTGCATCCCTACTGATTTCTAAATATCGGCATCGGCCAGTGAAAAATCCATATCGGTCGACCTCTATAACTAGTTGCAGAATGCACAAGGTAGGGGTGTGCGATATATATTGTCTGTGATAATATCGTAATTGTTGTTTTAACGATGTGTGATTTGACATTATCGAGTATTTTGCAAAAACCATTCAAAACACACCTACAGAATGCACGCATGCATTACGTGAAGTCTAGTTCAATACAAGAAGTTTATTAAGAGACTTACGTTTTAGACACCATATTGGCTGTTTTTCCGCTAACAAAAATAATTCCAAACACAGCCACAGCACTGTTTTGCATGTCTGCACAATATGACGGAGTTTAGTTCCTGAATGAATCAACCGTTTAAATGATTCGGTTCAATAGCAATGACTCACTTATTTAAAGTGACTTGCTGCCACCTACTGGCGGTTTTAATTTCACATTTAAAGAATCTTTTTATTATTTAAATAATTTCAAATATCAGAATTCAACATTTTATGTTTAATAGATCAAAATATTATGTATGCATTTGTAACAGCAGGTTAAATGCATTCATGTCCTACATTGAACAGTGTGTAAATCAGGGGCGCTGCTAGGATTTCGCCCTCAGAGAGACCATTAGATACAATGATACAAATTACCTAAATAAACAGTATTTTACAGTGCTTATAAAAACTGTATTACTGGATGAAGTAAATATACACAATTGCCTATTAAAGTTATACGATCTGTCACAGCGCATGAGTACCACATTGAGATCTCTCTTGTGCCATCTTGATAAACTTTCTTGAGGAAGCAGCACTGGCCTGATCATTCAAATAGCTGATTATAATTTTAGGGGGGCTGAGATGACAAATGGGGGCTGATGCCCACCTAAAAAGGGTCTAGAACCACCCCTGGTGTAAATGCATTTAAATTCCACTTCAGATGCAGCTTCTGGTGTTTCCTCTGCATTGCAAAGGTGAATTTTGTTGATACTGATTTCATTTGCTTGGTAACAAACCAAATGTCTTATTCTAATTCACTGATTAAATGTAAGAATTTGACTCAAAAGACAATGCACACTTTTAGAAGCAAAAGGCTTTATAAAGGTAAAAATGCCCATAAAAGGTAAAAATCAATTTAAACTTATTGAAAAAGATTAATTTCTATCAGTGTGAACTGACCACCACACAGAATATGAAGAATATAAAAAAGATTAGGAGTTAGTTTAAGATACCAGCACAATAACACACTCCGCAAAATATTGTCTAATTATCGTTATCGATAAAACCCAGAAAATATCGAGATATTATTTTTTGTCAATATCGCACACCCCTTGCGGAAGGTTCATGGTGCATGTCATTCAGATGGACCCTTCCTATCTCAGGGTGTCTGCGGGGTCTTAAAAAGTATTAAAAGTTGATAAATCAATTTAGAGAAAATTAAAGCCCTTAATAAGTATTAAAAAGTCTTAAATGCCATTTTCCAAGGTATTAAATTTTGTATCATCTTTTCATTGTGTATATTTGTCCGAATAGTGGGGTTCTGTGTTGTTTATTTATGGAATCCTGCAAGATTTGACGTCATCTGTTACGGTGCTCACTGACTGACTGCGCTGCTGCGTGATAGCGCGGGGCTTGTTGATCCCGCTCTCGCTGAATTTCTGACCATTACCGCACGCTCCCATCCGCTCCCGTGATTTTTGTTTGCGCTTCCGCAAACATTCTAATACTCTATATTATTTTCGCACATCAGGGCGCCGCTATCAATATGTGGTGTATTTAAACCCTTTTTGAATGAGCGCTAGCAGTCGCAGTTCACTTTCACTTTCGATATCGCGATCGCAGTGTGTAAAGGGAGCACATCTTACAATAAAAGATATTTGTCAGTGAGCTCGGGATCTGTTGAGGAGCAAATCCTCCAAAATCTTTGTCAGTTATCTCTCCTTACTTTTGACCCGTGATCAGTCAAATCTGACTTCTGCTGCTCGTGTTGGATGCAGGGTTGTTGTTGTTGTTTTTTTCCATGAAATTGGGCTGCTTTTAAACTGTTGCCATGGGTTGACTTTCCCCAATGGGATAAAGGTTTAAAATATTGCATAAATTACATTTGGTTGAAATGCTTGTACTGAAACATTTTGCATTCTAGTTACCTTCCATGATCATTCAGACACGATCAGGTGCAGTACTGACCAGTCAGGTGTTTGTCATGAGAAGTGTTCCACAAAAGAGCTATGGTTTGCAGACAGTTATAAGAGTTGATGTTACAAATACATCTTTTGAATATACCGTGTGAACTCATTGTCTCGTTAGCTCGGAGAGCTTTATTTTCCCTCCTCAATAAGTTTTGTCAGTTGTTTTGTTTATTGGTCTAATTCTTGTTTCTTGGGTTGCATTGGTCAGTCACTCAATTAATTATATTGTGCTTCATTCCCCACTTCTGAATTGTTGTATTGATAAGGAGTTATCACAAAGTAAGTCTGTTTAGTTGTGCTATCTTACAATCAATATATAGTAAATGTAAGTTAAAGTGTCGCCGATGTAATCGGTTAAAACTTGGAGTGGCGATGAGGTCTTAAAATGTATGGGAAGAGTCTTAAAAAAAGGTCATAAAAGGTATTAAATTTAACTCCATGATTCCTGTATATACCCTGTATCTAATTTGGCTTCCTTGGCCAGAATAGGGTGCAGTTTAAACAATTCAAATGTGCTTCTAGGACATGTATTCTTCTCTTCAGACCCCATATAGTGACCGTGCAGTGGTTGCTGGACAGTTTCTCCCGTGGCTCCTTGCTCCCAGAGGATGGCTACTTTCACCCCTCCTTTCTACCCCCTGCCCCAGCCGCTGTTGATATGCCTGCTCCTCACAAAGCTGCCCCCCGCGCCTCCAGACCCTCTGTAGCTCCCCCTCCTGCCCCTATTCCAGGCCGACAAGCCAGAGCAGAGGAAGACCTGCTATCACAGTACATGGAGAATGACCAGACTGTGGGTGAGTTGATACATATTTAAACCCTCCTCTGTCTACACCTGTCTGTCTCCCTTATGCTTCCCTGCCTGTCTTTCCCGTAGTGGAGCTGCCTCAGGCCACTAATAGTACCAGCAGCAGGCAGAGTGTTTTGCTTCCAGAGCCTCCACCTGCAGTGAAGGACTCCACCTTGGTTGAAACCTCAGTGGGTGGACTTTTTGCAGGGAAGCGTTTTATCTTGGTTGGTTTTGGAGCTGAGTCTGAAGCGCAACTCTCAGAGCTAGTCATGGAAAATGCTGGGAAGATCTTGGTCGGCCGCTCGAGAGCTGTTGCGCATTATGCCATTGTGCCACTGCTGGGCTGTGATGTGGAGGCCACAGTAGATGAGGTTGCGACAGATACCTGGCTGGTAAGAAAGATACGTTTGAGTCTATGCACAGGCAGGATACTTTTTGTGATGTTTATTTATTACTAATGGACTGTGTTTGTGTGTATGTGTTCAGGCCATGTGTGTGGAGCAGCAGTGTGTTTTGCCACTACCGTCTCATCCTCTGTTCACTCCAGTAGCAGTGAGAGAAGGCTTCTCTCCTCTCAAAGACTGTGTGCTGTCCGTCAGTCAGTTCACTGGAGCTGAGCGAGAGTCTCTCATTCAGCTTGCCAAACACCTGGGAGCGAGGTAAGACCTTTTGCTCATAGTCCTCACCATCTAGGTAATTTCAAGTTTTATGTCTTCCTCAGTATTTTTGTCTTGTTTTCCAGTACAGATATCTAAACATCCTTACATTTACTTGAAATGCAAAATGAACATGTCTTTTTTCTTAACAAAATGAAGTAAGCTTATCTTTAAAGGGGTCATGAACTGAGAAACCAAAATTGATATTTTGACATATAAGAGGTCATTGTACTATAAAAACATCCTGTAATTTTCAGAACTCAAAACTTTCTAGTTAGTCTAGCTTATATTGAAGCCAATCTGCCAAAATGACAGGTTGTAGAATGCGCCACTCTATGATGTAATAGTGTGGCGAAACAATTCCTCTGCAGTAGAAGATCAACACCTACTTCTACATCACTGCCTGTTTAGCCCCACCCACCGATTGGCACATGTAGTGTAAATAATGAGAGGTAAACACAGGTCTATGCAGAAACCGAAATATCACTCCAAATACAAGACACTGTGCAGTGCCAAGTTGTGGAAAAACAGTCTTTGCATTGCCTTCCGCCAGACTGCGGCAGTAAGAACTTGGTCCTTTGTTCACTTCATTTTACCATGGATTCATTAACAAACAAGGAACAGTTCGATGCGGGGTTTTCAGAAAGATTAAAACTAAAGGCAATGCTGTGCTGGTTATATCGAAAAACAGGACAGAAAATAGCCTATTACTTCTAAATAGTTTTTTTGATGTAAACATTTTGATAACATTATAAGGGGACCTCAGAGAACAGTACAAAATAATAAAAAAGGCAGTTCACGACCCCTTTAAAAAATATCTTTAATCAAATATCTGCCAATAGGATCAGGAAAAATATGCTTGGTTTTCTTTTGAAAATGTAATTTTTCTAACCCCACTGGCAGATATTTGTTTTAATCATAAATTCATTTCATTCTGATGGATTTCTGTGTGTCCACTTCCATTTATTACATACATTTTCTTTACATGGTCTTAGAGTCTTGAATTTGCCTTCACAAATCCTGCAGAAACCCTGCCTTACATCAAACCTAAGAGTTTTTTAAATAGCATTTTAAATCACAACTGCAAGTTTACTATTCAGAATTATAAGCATTTATAATTTTCTTTATAACCATTACCTTTTCTCAGAGCTAATCTAATGTTTTCTTATTTCTCTCCCCTATACATCTGTCTGCAGTGTTCAGGATTACTTTGTGCGGACTGCTAATCAGAGAAAAGGAATGCTGGCCAGCACTCATTTGGTACTCCAGACTCCTGAGGGCACAAAGTACCAGGCGGCTCAGAAATGGGGTCTACCTGCAGTCAAAATCCGCTGGGTTTTAGAGTCTGCCAGAACAGGGAAGCGTGCTGATGAGGGACGATACCTGGTTGACCTGCCTCCCTCTCCAGGTCAGTCAGAAGTAGAATTATAATGAATTTGTTTGACTAATTAACATCCTGCTCTGATGGAGTTCTGATTTTAAGCCTGAAGTTCAATTTTGACTGACTCAATACAATTTAAGAAATGTCATACACCAGTATAATATACCACTTGGACACCAAATATCACTCTTTCTTTGTGATTTTTTTTATAGAGAGAAGTGAGGACAGTTTTGTCGGAGCATCTCAGAAAGACCCGCCACCACTGCACCTCCTTCAGCGCTCTCCAGAGCTACCACTACTGGGCCCACAAAATAGTGCTGCCATCACCCCTCTGGACACAGCTCGCTTTCAGAGCCGCACTGTCCGCTCAGCAGTCAGGAAGTTGAGACAGGGAGAGGAGGAGCAGGCCGATGTTGCAACCCCAGGACAGGAGGAGGCCAAAGGAGCCCTGCAGAAAGACTCTTCCCTCCAACTAGACACTCCCTCTCGTTTCCTGAGCAGAGACAAACTCTTCGGACCCTCATTTAACACAAAGGTGAGCTGGACATGGGAAGGGATCTAATTATAAGTTCAGAAAAAATTTTTTTTGCTTTTGTTTAGGGTTAAAAAGTTAGTTAATAGACTGATATGAAAAGGCCACACAGTGTGTTACATTGTCAGAAACATTAAACCATTTGCAAATCCTTGTCTGTTCAGTATTATATTTCTTCTAATGGTCAGAGAAAAGTGCAAAATGATTAAGATAAAACTAAATAAAGTGTTGTAATATGGTGGTATGTCTGTGTTGTAGGATGTGTTTGACCATTTGCAGACTCCTGGTAATAAGCCTCAGCAAGGTCAGGTGGCTGAAACTCCTCTGTCAGAGGTCATTGAAAGGAACCTTAAAGCTGCAGTTGCCAACAGCAACCGCAGCAATGTCACGAGTCTTGCAGCCATGACTGCCAGTCCACAACTGGGAAAAGAACCTGAACCTGAGGTACACACACACTCATATACTGTACACACACAACCTCTATGTGTATACAGATATATACAGGTGTGTCTGTGTCTTGCAGGTGGAGCAGAAGGCTGCAGCTCCTCTTATTGGGGTGGTGGTGTGTGTAAGCAAGAAATTAAGCAAGAAACAGAGTGAACTCAATGCAGTGGCCGCCTCTTTAGGTGCAGACTTCAGGTATATGCCAAATTTCTCTTTTTCAGTGAGTCAGTCTAAAAGTAATAATGCCATCTGAGATGTTGGTAGGAAATACAGATTTGTTTTTAGCCAAAGTGGTGGAGTTTAATGCATTTTCTCTCTTATAGGTGGTCGTGTGACAACTCTGTCACTCACTACATCTACCAGGGTAAAGTAGGAGACAACAGTAAGGAATACAAAGCTGTCAAAGAGAGAGGACTGCATATAGTGTCGCAACACTGGCTACAGGCTGTACGTACGCATCTAAATGCATATCTCACAAAACAAGAGTGTCTGTAGATTCTGAATGTGTTGATTCTGAATTTACACACAGAATTTTAAATATTAATGCTTAATATTTTTGTGGAATCTGTGATGCAGTTATTCAGGATTCTTTGATTTAATAAGAACAGCATTTACCGCATTTATTTGAAAAACAAATCTTTTGTGACAATAATGTCTTTACTATCACTAGCTGCGTTTCCATTACCCTTCAAATTGCGCAAATTGAAGTTGCGAATTGAAAATACGCCTAATTGAAACGCATACATTTCGCAAAAACACCCATATATCGCAAAAAAGATTTTATGCTCGCATAAGGTGGTTTTTAAGGCAGCTTGAAAAAGGAATAGGAAACTTTTTTTCACATTTACAGGTCACATGGCGTACGTAAAAAAGTTATATGATCATTCTTCAATGTACTATAACCTCCAAGAAACACTTCATACTTGGCCGCTCTCAAGTATAAGGGGCTTTCCTTGCCATTACTGGTTTGACAATTTACACTGCACACGTCTGCGGCGCGTTATGGCTCCGACACGGCTACCGGAGCTGATCACGGCCACTCTAGTCAGTGTTTGTGTTCATATCAGCCTCGCCACGCCACGTGCGGCACGTTTCAGAAGCGTCCCAGAAGAGGCTTTGATTAAATATAACGGCTAGTGCAGTGGCTGCGATATACATAACCCTACCAAAAAGACTTATCGCAAAAAATTAAGATTGTCGCATAACATCGGTTAATGCAAATTTCGCAATACTTTTTTATCGACATTTATAAAATATTGCTAAAGTTTTGCGCAAATCTGTAATGGAAACACAGCTACTTTTAATCAATCAAGTTAAAAAAAACAACAACTTGTAGTTCATATTATATTTATTATCTGAACATGCAACAAAGATGTGAACTGTTTTATTAGTACATAAAAATTACCTATAGTAATTTTTAGCATAGCATAGCATAGTGAAAAGTTGGGGGTTTAAATCCCATTGTACATTCTATTTTCAGTGTGCAGATGAGCAGAAGCATGTGTCTGAGTCACTCTACCCTTTTACATTCAACCCCAAAATGAGCCTCACCATGAGTCAGGTGGCAGATAGCACTCAGAGGTCACCTCCTCCTTCCACCCCCCGCACTAGACTCAGGGAGTTTACAGAGAATGAGGAGACCAGGGTGAGGGATTTATACCTTGCACTGCACACTACCCTTACACTTTAGTCCTATCATATCGAGCTTTTTTTTTTATATGCTGTAACTTTAATTTTGTTTTAAAGCTTAGTACTGTTGACAGCATCACAGACGTCTCAACCCCTCAGCGTAGCAGTGTGGGAGAGCCTGAGAAAGATCAGACCGTCAGCACTGAAAGAAGTGAGTCCTCTTTAAAGATGTGTCTTTGATTCATGTATTAAATCTCTATGTTTGTCTCTGACTGATCTAAAGTCACAATTCACAGCTCGTTTTTTCTCTTCATTCCTTTTTCTTATCTTCTCCCTCCCTCAGATCTCACAGAAACACTTGAGATGAGAGAGAGTCTTCAAAGGCAACTTCAGGAGATCATGTCTGCTACCAAACTGACCAGCGGTCGTCGAGGCTCCTCGCGGTTGGCCAGAACAGGTTCAGGGGGACTAGACTCACCCCACACCCCGGACAGCCTGGGGCGAATGGGAAGACGCAGCCGCACTTTAGAGGCCCTACGGTATAAAAACAAGACTAGCTAGAGTACTCTCTCTGATCCCATCGCTCTCTCAAAGCTTGTAGCATCTGAGAGAATACAGCACAATTTTTAGTTTTAACTAGGGAATGTAGACACAGGACATGTTCTTGCTTCTGTTTCTGATACATCTTACTCATGTGCATCATATGCTAGTTTATCATTAAGCTGTTGCATCACTTTTTCCCATTGTGAAAGTTGTGTTTTTTAAAGATTGCATGATAAAAGATTGTGTTTTGGCAGAATGTCACGTCAAGTAGCTGTGGACCTGAACACAGAGCCGTCTCAAAGTGAGCAGATCGTGTGGGATGACCCTACAGCACGAGAGGAGAGAGCTAAACTGGCTGATAACCTGCAGTGGCCTGGCAGCCCCTCCCAGCACTCTGAAACCATCGTCCCAGCGCCCCTCTCTGACCACACAGCCAGGGACTCTATGACTGACTCTGAGCTTGTGGAAATGGGTATGAGAAAAATGCTTTACATTTTTAGAAAATTGTCATACTTTTGCAGATACACTTCTATTCAAAAGTTTAGGTTTGGTAAGAATTTTTTAATGTTATGCTCACCAAGGCTGCATTTATTTGATCAAAAATACAGTAAAAACAGTAATATTGAGGAAATGTTATTGCAATTTACAGACTTTTCAACGTAAAGGGGTCATATGATGCTATTTAAATTTTTCCTTTCTCTTTGGATTTCAAATGTAATTTGTAGTTGTAAGGGTAAAGCTGATTTTTCCAGCAAATGACAAATAAAATTAGCAGCACTATGCGCTTTTTGTTTTCATAAACATTAAAATATAAAAAAATAGTTTTAATGATAATTAAATATGAAATGTTAATACTAACCATCGGGACTTTTTATCATGGTTTATCATACGGTAACCGTTTCATCCCTAAATGCATTCTTTTTCTGAATAAAAGTATTAATTAATAAAAATAAAAAAAACTTACTTACCTCAAACTTTTGAACCCTAGTGTAAAGAAGTAAAATCGCATTATACATGTTCTGATTAAACCCTTCTGACCCTTCCCAGCTGCATTTGAAGTCATCGATGCACAGCTGAAGCCAAAGGTGACCCCACCTCCAGCTGAGACGCTACAGAACCGTGAAACACCTGAAGCACTCACTCTTGCTTTCCCCACCTCTAAACCTGCAGTTCCTTCCCTTCCACAGGTACACATACCTAGGGCTCTCTCGCTGAAGGATTAGCTGATTTTGAGTGGCTCAATATTGTGATTATGATAACCATATATTTTTTTGCTGTATAAATAAGCTTGTGTGGTTTTATTGATACATATAACTTAGTTCCGATTCTCAAATCTAACTGGACATGAGGCTTTCCAAGAGTGCTTATATTTCACCAGTATCAGCACTAGGGGTGTCCCTGACTAAGGATTTTCATGGTCGAATCGGAATTTTCAAATCTTGCCAATAGTAGAATCATATGTTTGGGGGCGGTGCAAAATACGTTACCAAGAGTCAAGTCAGACATTCGACAGTTATAATTACTGACGTTAATACACAGGGAAAATGTGTAATGGACGCCTCGCAGATAGTTTTGATTAAAAGATTAACATTAAACGTCAGTGAAACCCTAAGAATTCACAACATTTTTTACAATAGTGCTCTCATTATAACGTTATTATATGACAATGACTAGTTAGGTCTATTAATGTTATGCATTTCTGTTTTGAGCTGCGTGCGCTGAAGATGACCAGTAGAATGAAGCATTTGATATGTTTTTAATCAATGGGATATAACTCATCATTTATCTCATATAGAATACGCTTCGTTATTTATACAACATAACATTAATATTACGACTTATAGGCTATCTGCACAAAATGCCCCGAATGCGAACGTGTCTGCATGAACTCTGAATGAACTCCTTTTGTGGACGCTTTCTTCACGTAACAACGTGCAGAAATACGGCAACTAAACTCACAAATTCACAGCGTTTTATTATAATAGTGTTCTCATTATAATGTTATGTATATAACATTATATATAACATAACATATAGCTCTCCGGCCGCTGCCACAACGCCAGGGCTCAAACCCTCCATCTGCTGTAGGTGAACCAAAAACAACTGATAGCAGCTCTCAGTGATATGTGTCGGGTCCCCGCTATAATAGCAGCAACATTCACAAATGTTTACAGAACAAGCGGGAACCCAGTGTGCCTGTAGTTTTCTCTATTTCTATAAATAAACTTGCCTTGCCTTGCCTTGCCTATATGTCATATACATAACATTATAATGAGAACATTATACATTATCAACTTATTAATATTCTGCATTGTTGTTTGTCCTGCTCGTGCTGCGCGCTGAAGAGGTAATCACCATAGTACTACAATGAAGCGCTTTACTGCAGCGCAACTTAAACAAATGCATCTGCCTGTGTCAGTTTGAGTCTTGTTAAAGTTTTAAATCCCTGCTGCCAAAACGCTCCTCTGTAGGTTGCGGATTATGGAAAGTGAAACTTAAATCTATAGGGGTGGTTGGATTTATTCACACGTTAAAAATATTTATTTAAAACTTCTTTCTTTTCAGATTCTTATTTACAGCATTATCATAATAGGCTGTATATTAACTTATTGGGAGAAAACCGGTAGTTCTATGTGAAATCAGACATTGAGCACCCCCATATAGCCAAAATGGCATGATCACCCGGGAATATTCGACTGTGAGATTGGTAGTCGAATCAGTCTCCTCCTATCGAAGCATCAAATCTTCGACTATTCGGGGTCACCCCTAATCAGCACTGGGTCTCTGCATATTGTAAACAGGCTGTCAGTCAGTGCAAGTTACATTATGCAAGTAGGTGGCAGCAAGTGGCTACCTTTATGAGTGAGTCATTAAACCATTCATTCAACTAATATTTTAAAAGTGCTAATTCATTCATGAATGAAACAAAGTGTTGATATTAATTGAACTTTACATGAACAGCAGTTATAATTCATTTTATTCAAATTTGATCTAACTGGATCTATCCTAAACAGATTGAAGATGAGGAGGTCAAGGATCCTCCACGATTCTTGCTGTCTTCATTGAACCCACAGGAACGCATCGACTACAGTCATCTCATAGAGGAGTTAGGTTAGTACACAAAGCAACCTAGTGCCTCCTAGGGCTGTCCAAAAAAAATTCGAATTTCGAATATTCGTCGAATTTAAAATAAAAATCCACATTCGAATGCAAAAACACTGCATTCGAATTTTAGGTGTGCTTCAGGCAGCCTTATCAGTGGCGCACGAAATACGACGACGATGTAAGTGTCATTGTATTTTAATGTTTTTGTTAGTCTATCTAGTTGAACCCACTAGATGCGGCGCTGCTACGTTGTTCATTCAAAATATTGTGGGAAAAAAGAACATCAATGCGGAGATGATGTTGTTTACGTCAAAACAAAAACCAAACCGTTCACACAGAACGCATATTTATCACATTTTCTAGAGGGACATCTATCACCGTTGCACTCGCATCTCGCACAAGAGAGCCGCATGTTTAGAAAGCCATGGAAAATTTATGTAAGTTCAACTTTTTAAAAACATGTCTCAAGACTTTATGGCGGTTTTTCCCCATCTGCATCTTAAGTTTTTAAATGAAGAAAGTACTCTTTTGGCGCTTTTCCACTGCGTGGTGCGACTCAGCTCAGCACGGCTCAGTATGGTACGGCACGGCTCGGCTTGCATTTCCACTGCAGTTCAGTACCGCTTTAGAGTGGGCGGGATTATTCACATGTCGTTATAGTTGCGCCGCCTCTATAATTGTTTAAGCAACTTTAATTATATAAGGTTTATAAACATTATTTAAACATTATGCATTTTTTTCAAAGATAGTTGTGTTATTTTATTATGCTTTGAAGAAACGTGCATAATATTTTGTTCGATGCGCCCTCTTGTGGCCTCAGGAGAGAAGCCAAAAGCTTTTTTTCCCCCTAACTGAAACTATGCCTTTTAAATTAGAATATAATTCGAATATTGATAATATTCAAAATTCGAATTTCGTTTTTCAGCCATTTTGGCTAGTGCCTCCCATTTCTTGTACTTTTTATGGCGTCTGTCAGTGTACCTGACTGCACTGAATTTAATTTAGGGATGTGTAAAACTACATATTTTCAAAATCAACTAATTAGCTAATCAGTCTTATGGACCATCTATAAAGTTAGGCATGTTGTCAGATTCCAGTCAGACACGTATTGTTCTGAGCTTTTACATAATGCTTGTTCAAAAATAGCTACATAGCATAGAGCAATAGCAAGTAGCATAATGGAATAGAACAAAATGCAGGGGCCCTGAGATTAAAATATGACAGTTTTTAAAAATTAGCTTTTGTGGTAGGAAGCCTAAAAAACTGCACAAAGCAGCACAATGGTCAAAGACAATCATCATAATTTGAAATTATTTTTCACCATCTTAACATGAAAGCTGTCATTAGCATGTTAATTAAAACACTGTGCTAAAAGTATAAAACGAAAAAAGTGCGTGTACATGCATGTATGTGTAAGTGTGTGTCTGTGTGTGTGTGTGTGTGTATATATGTATATAATATGTGTATGTATGTATGTATGTATGTATTATATGATATGTTACACACTGCTGTTCATAATTTCCAGGTCAGTAAGATATTTTTTTAAGAAATTAATACTTTTGAGCAAGGACACATTAAAATGATCAAAAGTGACAGAAAAGACATTTATTATGTTACAAAAGATTGATCTTTAATATAAATGCTATTCTTTCTGAACTTTGTTCATCTAAGTTTCTGCAAATTTACCATTATACATTGCTAATAATTCCAAAAAAAAATTAAACATTGATAATAATAATAAGAAATGCAGCAAATCATCATATTAGAATGATTTCAGAAGCATCACAAGACTGAAGACTGGAGTAATGGCTAAAAGTTCAGTTTTGCAGTCAGAGGAATAAATTACATTTGAAAATATATTAAAATAGAAAACAATTCTTGTTTTATTCTGTATTTTTACTATATTCAGTTGTTGTTGTATTCCATACCTAAATGTTCTCTATTTGATGCGTCATGAATGTGTACATGTGCAGGTGGTGTTGTGCTGGAGAAACAGAGTTTTGATCCCAGCTGCACTCATGTGATTGTTGGTTATCCTCTGAGGAATGAGAAGTATCTGGCCGCTATGGCAGCGGGCAAGTGGATTCTTCATCGCTCGTATCTGGAGGCCTGTCGTGCAGAAGGACACTTCATAGAGGTATGTGTCTGCATTTGTGATTAGTGTCTTTCAGTGATAAAATAAAGCAATAAGTCCCGTGAAGCCGTGGTTTACAGTGAATTTATAACAGCTAAGGGGCGTTGTTGGTCATGCCTACAACCCCCTTAGCTGTTATAAATTCACTGTAAACCACGGCTTCACGGGGCTTATTGCTTTTATAAAACCATTATTCCATATACGTAGTAAGGTTTCACAAAATAAAACGCAGCAAATAAAGTGTAATGATATTAATAAAAACATTATACTTCCGCCAAACAATGTAGTTCCTCAGAAACGGTTGTGGTTCCAACAAAGTGGTTGCCGGGCAACACACAAATGTAAACAAAGGTGTATGTCTGTAGAGTAATTTACAACAGCTTCGAACTTGGCTCAACCAATAAGAATCAAGGACCGGAACTATCCGTTTTATAAGATGATGTTCATATCCTGTATGTATATTAGGAGGAGCAGTACGAGTGGGGCAGCAGCTCTATCCTGGACGCTCTGCCATCCATCAACTCTCAGCAGAAGAGACTGGCACTGGCAGCCATGCGATGGAGGAAAACACTACAAGGCAGCTCAAACAAGGAGGTACACACATATGTTTTCCTTGGATGAGCATGCAAGTACATGGTGCAGCACCTAATGCTTTTGACATGCAGGGTGCGTTTGGGGGCTGGACTGTGATGCTGAATATTGACCAGGCCAGAGAGGCTGGATTCAGACGGCTGCTGCAGTCTGGGGGAGCCAAGGTCTGTTGTTTTTGTCTTTTCTTCTCTTTTGATTCCACACCGAATCCATAAATAACATTCCTGTGACCTTACAGGCAGTGATTTCCGTTTTCCCCTCCTTCCTTTCTGTGCTGTTACTCTGTCTTGTATTAACCCTCTCTGCCCTTGTATAGGTGTTGCCAGACCCTTCTCCTTCGCTGTTTAAAGAGACCACTCACCTGTTTGTGGATTTTAGTCGGTTAAAACCAGGTGACGGCAGAGTGGATGTCAGTGAAGCTGCAGCTCAGGGGGTCAAATGTCTAAAACCAGAGTACATTGCTGATTACCTCATGCAGGTGAGATTTTTTTTTTTTTTGTCTTTTTGTTTTGCTGTGCTTGTTTATAGGGCTGCACAATTTGGCCAAAATTGTGTAATTATATATCAATATGACTATAAAAATAATCTTCATTAAAACTAAATAAAAAAAATCTTATTTATTTTAAGCAAATATTATGTTAAATATTAAAATATTAAACAAAATAAATAGTTGCAAGCAGCAGTTATTGGGGTCCAAGTACAAACAGCTCATTTAGACAGTATAGTTAATCAAAGGCCATGTGTTTTTTCAAATATAATATGATATACAGTAGTCAACATTTGAAGTGGATCAACAAAGTTGTCCTAAGACAAGAACGCAGTCTTTAAGTCTCTCTGTATGGAAGTTGTATTCTGTTACTGCATTACAATAGACAAATAATATTATTTCCTCATTTTATTTGGACAGCAATACATTAGTTATGTCTGGCAACTTGACAAATATTTTCATGTGTATCATTAGAATATATAAAAAGTAAATGAATCGCAGATTTCCTTGCAAACTGATTAGACTTAGATTAGATTAGACTTTAAACTTTATTAAACTATAATGAATTTTAAGTCAATCTAATAAACAGTTTACACAGATTTTAACTGAGACCTAAAAGGATCTGTTATCTTTTTGCCAGCATTGTCTAAAGCTGCTTTGCAAACAGTGTAGTGAAGAGTGGATGAACAGCCTAAGAGGACTTAAAAAAAATAAATAAAATAAATAAATATATATATATATATATATATATATATATATATACAATGGCTGCAATATAACAAAGAGTGAAAAATTGAAGGGGGTCTGAATACTTTCCGTACCCACTGTATATCAGAGATACTATCCTACCAAGTTTGGCATTTCTACGATGTATGGTCTGTGACTGATACCCAGACAGTTTTACTGCAGAGAAAGAAGAAAATACAGTAAGGTTCCCATAACTTTGGTTCTTAGACCCCTAAATATTACTGTTGTTATATTTCACTAAATTTAAAAAAATCTGTAAAAACTGCTGTACTTCAAAGTATTTAAGAAAAATAATCATAATTAAAAAAATGTTTTACAAATTTATTAGTATTACTAAATTAAACGAAGAAATGTAACAAAATAAAACATATATTCCTGTTGTAATATTTCACTGAAAAATACATCTGAAAAAACATTTTGTAATAAAGCATCAAGACAAATGTTTTTTTTACAGTACAACTGTTCATTTTCAAAGGTTAAACCATCAAGCTTCTCTTTTGGTGACATGTTCTTTTTGTTGAAAAGTTTCTGAAGGTTTGCATATGTTGCTTTCCCAAATGTACATTGTAAGCAACCCAAACTCAGAGACACTGAAAACACTGGATTATGAGATGCTTACATGTAAAAGTACAATGCCACACTTCACTCTGAAACATGCAGCGCAATGAGCGCATATATTTGCTAAGTCATGAGTGATTTCAGTTTGATGTCGATTAATGGTGCAGCCCTACACCTGACATTAAAGTCCAAATCCATCACAGTAATGGCATGTTCTGTTCAGATCTGAAATGGTTGTCGAGGCAACAAGTATGATTTAATAGATATATAAATAGCATCTTTTTTTTTCAGGAGCCTTCTCCTTCAATGGACGCTTACTATCTTCCTGGTGCAGCTACGGATAATCTAGAAAAAGTTCAAGATACATCTTCACGCAAACGGAAAGCCTCTGGGGAAATGTCCAGATTGAAGAAGAGTCGTGTGAGATAAAACATCCAATTTCAGATGCTAATGTAATATGTATTCAAGTGATTTTATTCAATTATTACATTGTAGATCAAATATTTGTCTGTCTAGTCAATAAAAAAATAAATTCATAATGTGAAACACAGTCCAAGAAACCCTTTTGAACAGTCATGCATAAAATCTTTTATTCTTTTTTCTTAAAAAAAAAAAAAGGTTAATTCTTCAACAAAAATTGCAAAAGCCAGAATTAAACAAGCTTGCACCTGTGTTATGCTTGACATCTCTAGACTCGGATGTACTACCACTTTCTGCCCTACGGATGGAGCGTTTTTCACATAATAATGGAAGGGTAGTAAGAATCATGTGTCCACAGCAACCGTTCTGTTACTAATGGCAACAAGTGCACAGATTTTTTTGATGCTGCTGCTGTCTGGTATATGTCATTGAACCAATTCATATTATTTATTATTGTTATTACTTGGTCAAATACACATCACTTGTTTGATCTCTTTCAGTACTCTTCCTATAGTAACAATAGGAATAATAAAAATTTTTATGTAATTATAAACAACTTTAAACCAACCTTTTTTGTAGTGCCATCTCTTCTTATACTACACAATTAAGCTCATTTTAATGGATGTCATTTTTAGTGTTTAAACTCACTGCCCTCTACTAGTCTTTGCCCCCCTTTTTTCACTCAAAATAACAGATTACTATATTTTTTTTTACATTGAAGTATGCATGGAATCCCTTGATGCCTGTCGCACACATTCATTTTGTGCCATAACTGGATTGGTGACCGTGATTTCACCAAGTACAACATGTTCCTGGATCAACATCCTTGTTGATCCTGGAACAACATTCCAATTAACCAATCAGAATTGAGGGATAACTTTTCAGGAAATATCTGTTTTTGGCTTACGATCAGGGTTAGGTGCTTCTACACCCTTGTTAATCAGCTATCATTTCACACTGATTTTAGGAATAAATTATGGGTAGGGATTGGGTTTAGTCTATATTTTTGGACAGTAATGTTGATCCAGGAACATGTCTTACTTGGCAAAATCACGGCGACCAACTGGATTTGCTTGAGAAGTCTGGTGGCCTATATGGGCATGTAAATGATTTACCCTGGTCATGGATAAGCCTGCCACCAGCCGACTACTGAGACCGGGGGGTTAAACCACAGTCTCAAAGCCTCCGGATTACGAAGTTGGATCCCCCATTAGTCACAGAGGGAGGGAGGTGATAGGGTAGGGGGAAGGGAAAAGGGCTGTTCTGAATGATTGTTTCACTTACCGAACACAAATCTGCTATCACCCTTAATGTCATTGCACTCTGGGTTTCTGCCTTTGTGTTTCTTTGCTTTGGTCCTGAATGAGTAATTAAATGCAGTAAATTAATAACTTCTTTGCCTAAGATATACAGCACTGTAACTGCCGGTGCAGATAAGGCCTCTTTGCTCCTTACCTGTCTGCAAGACTGATATTGGGACGAGTACAACCTAATGAGAATAAGCCACCCTGCCAGGACCCCAGTCTGATTGCAATGCCATGGTGCTGTGGTAATAAGAGGTAGCATGTTGTGAGGGCTAGGACCAATGCAGGCCATGGAAAATTTCCATATTTCTGTAATGTATGAATAGGGGTTATGCCACAGCAATTGTATAGAAGTGGAACAGAATGTCCCTTTGTTCCCGTCTAAAATCAGGACACAGTCTATTGTTGCTCAAGACAATGTTAAAAACTTTCTTTACTCATTCAATAAAATGGCAAATTGGTAATCAAATGTACAGAATTTAGTGAAGGAGGCCGTTAGATTGTCTTTTTTCTTATTTCTGTTCGTTTGGACAGCCCATTTCAATGAACAAGTTCAAAACCAGATTCATTGATTCTGTTTTACATCTTACATCTTGATTCACAAATTGGTGTTTGTTGCATTTTTTTTTTCTGGTAGGTTTCATTTATAAGGCTATGTATTGTAAGTCCATGTGTACAAATTCAATTTGTCGCAGCCAGCCATATTCAGCTCATAAAATATTACGTCATTTATGACCTAAATTTAAATGGTGTAAACATTTAAAGCATTATTTTCTGAATAATTTTTTTTTTGTTGATAGAAATGTTAATAAAACTTAAATCTCTAATCATAGCGAGTCGTGAATATTCGATTTAAATGAGTCTTGGTTCAACGATCAGTGAGTACTTGATTAAAAAAACAGCTCAGACGATTCTTTCCGATTCCTAAACATCTTGCATGATGTTATAGATCTATAATATAAAGTAATATAAAGCTGTCTTTGAGATAATCGGGGTAGCCTGTTAGTCATTTTTAATATTTCACAAGCATCTGTGAGGTAGTAAGGGCATTTAATGTGTTGTATAGCCTCATTTTTAATATCGCGCACAGCAGTCTGTTCACCTATTTAATTTTAAAAATGAAAAATGTCTATTCCTGTTTCTTATACGTTTCTATTATAAAACATTTCTCATTTCTAGACGTTTCTATTCCATTCCTATTTCTATTCCCTGATTTGTGTTTAAGCATGTTGTTGTGGTTCTCAGGGCGGGATAATTCAACACCGGAGACAACCTTCTCAGCCCAGTTACCCAAATTCTCGCTTGCTGTTGCAGCAATATGTGCTCATTATTATTCTGTGGCCGTATACAGTCCTTAAAGAGCCGGGGTGACCGACACGCACCATCATTAGCCGTCTGAAATCACTCAGCCTCCACCTGCTGCTTGTTGCCTTCAGATGACCAGTCGATGATCTAAACAGGCTATCCTGTGTGTTTGGGGAGGTGGGGCGGTGTTGGGCTGGATTCAGAGATTTGCTGGATGGAGGCAGGGGAGGGCTGAACTGACCGCTCCGCTCGTGTGACAGTGTGATACCGTGTGGGAAACGTGCGCTTTGCGCGTTTCACTTGGACCGGTGACGCGGCGGCTTTGATGAGCTGGCTCTGCTGGAAGGAAGAGGTTTCGGACTAGTTCCCATATAGGTAAACCTAAACGCCTTAGTCTCCAGGTTATTTACTGCTTGTCGCTGTAGGTTATTGTCTTGCGTACATTGTGACATCGTTAATTACGCATTGGTACTGTAACTTACTCGATTTTGGAGCTCCGATGACACAAGTCTCTTAAAATAATTTCTGAATATGGCATTATTTTTGAATGATTTTTGGGCTTTCCCCAGCCGGCATTACACTCCCATGAAAGATGCTGTAATCGGATTGTTCAGTGTCTTGATGCGTAACTGATATTCTACAGAATCATGGATAGGGATGCGAATCATACGGAATCGATTCTGGTTCCCTAACAGTTCCATGAACGATTCATTAGTAATTTGGAGAGAGAAATATTTAGAGAAAATGGGATTCGTATTTTATTTACTGCCCCCAGCAGTCTCAAAGGATGGGAATTTTTCAGATTTAATCATACAAAGCTATAACAAATAAATTTTCTACAATTAGTAACATTTCAAAATGTTCACAGAAACCTTAGAAAATGCTATTTTTATTGCAATTCTTTAAAAACAGACCATGATAGGCTATAGGTATTAATTAAACTACTAAACAAAATGTGGTAGCATATTTAATTCATAATTTCCCTGCTGAAAAAAAAACTAGAAATCATCACAGAAATGTCTAATGGTTCCAACACTCTAAGAAATGCTGGGTTAAATACAACCCAGTGCTGGGTAAAATAGGGACAAACCCAGCAATTGGGCTGTTTTGACCCAGCGGTTGGGTTAAATGTTTAACCCAACTTTCTTGGTAGTAACCCAACCACTGGGTCAAAACAACCCAATTGCTGGGTTTGTCCCTATTTTACCCAGCACTGGGTTGTATTTAACCCAGCATTTTTTAGAGTGAACTTTTAACCATTAAAACCATACAAAAAATGGTTTTCTGTTGTGTGTTTTGTTACATAGCTTATTCCATTAAGATTTATTGGTTTTAACAAGCCACCAATAGAAGGCGACCAATTACCAGTAGTAAACCAAAGGGTCCATTACAGTTTCCATTAAAACTAATACAAGTCTCATTATAACCAGTAAAACCATTACAAATTTTGTGATGGTGTCTATTGTTTTTTTGTTTTTTTTCAGCAGGGTTGTTAATTTTATGAAAACAAAACTCAAAATGTGTTGCCATAGCCTTTTGGTTTGAGTCTTACAAGCCCTATAGCCTACATTTTAACAGGAATATAACTTGCGGTTCGAATTAATTCAGTAACCGCTCCGACTGATTCATAAATGTCATTCAGTGAAAGATCCTGCTCATGAGTAATTCGCTGAATCATGAAAATCGCAGTAACACAAATTATTATTTAGTAATGTAGCTATTTATTTTAATACACTAAAATACGTATTCACAAGATTCATTCATTTGGAAAACGGAGGCCTACACTTTCAATTCAAGTTTATTTGTATAGCGCTTTTCAGGATACAAATCGTTGCAAAGCAACTTTACAGCAAATGAAGTTTCTACAATATGTAGTTTTACAGCAAATGAAGTTTCTACACTTGTCTCGTATGTTTTTGATTCACTAAAAGTCACCAGCTCCAAAGAGTCATTCGTGTAGGAATCGGACCACACTGGTGGCGCTGTAGATTCAGTAGAGGTGTTGATGTGCTGAATAGAAGTGCAGGAGAATTAGTGATGGGAAGTTTGGATCATTTTACCGACTCGGACCTTTGAGTCTGAGAATACACACAAGCGTCATTAAAATCGGTCGGTTCCGCTATTGTCTAAACAGAACCGAACAAGAACGAGTTAGGTATTGATCCCTTGTCATAGAGTATAACGTCTCACTCATAAACTAACATTTGAATTGCTCATCAGTCCAAATCTCTCTCTCTCTCTCTCTCTCTCTCTCTCTCTCTCTGGTCACACACTCACTCGGGGTATCAACCTTTATTTATTGTGAGCTGCTGCTGAAGGAGAGTTGGGGACGCTTAACGGTATTACCAGCCGTGAAAGATCATTGATTGTGTCTCGTCAGGATTCTACAGGCGTCTTTGATCCTTTTCCATCATATTATTATAAGGTAAGAGACATCAGAGCTTTTCTCACCCTTCCTGTGGAATATGTGCCTTGGTAACTCGCATGGCTGCACCTGCACACAGACAGTGATTTGGGGAAAAACATGGTAGGATGGTACATTTTGATTTAGGTTCACACACTGAGCTATAGATGGAAACTGGCTTTTCTGCAGATAAATAAACTCCATGAAACTTATGTGGCCTATTGTTTGCATAAATTACTCAAACTTTAACCAAGCAACTTTTCATTCTCAGGTGAGAAATGAATTTTAAGCTCAACAACAGCCCAAAACAAACGTTAAAAAATGGCATAATTTTTAAAAATTATTTTTGTTTATTATTATCTTTAATAATAATGCATTTTAGGTTTTACTGTTGTAGTCTAATGCTATGTCAGAATGAAGTAATATGTCAGTAAATATGTTAGAAAAAAAGTGATCGATTCTGCATCACTTATCAGCCATTTTGTTAAGAGCAATATTGGTTATATAAACAATAATGGTCGATTTCCATTCCAGATCTTACAGAGCTTCAAACATCCTCATTTCAGAATCCTCTTCTTTCTTCTTTTCAGTTTGGTGGCATGCAAAAAGTCCATTCTGGAATCTCGGGTACCTTTAGGAACATAGCTTACATTAAATTGTAAAGTGTTACAAGCTGTTCGTGAATAGATAAGATCCCTAAAGTTTCAAGATCCATAAAGTCTCAAACCCAAAGAGATATTCTTTATAAAAGTTAAGACTGGTCCACGCCCTCCTAAAACATCTCGTTTAAACACGCCCCCACATGTCTACGTCATGATGTGGGAAGATTTGCATAACGCCACCCAAATGTTCACGCAAAGAAAGAAGGCGTAACTTTATCTTTGCTGCCACTGCCATGTTGTGAAGACCCTGTGTGTTTCGTTCGTTGCGAAAGCGAAAATACTTTGTTTGGCCTTCCAAAAGAGAACACGACTAGAAATCAGTGGTTAAGCTGTTCCGGGACACTGCATCACAGTATGGTGAGGGGCGTAACATTACCGTCACACGCTTGAGGCATTCGGTCAATCACAACGCACTGGATAGCTGGCCAATCAGAGCACACCTCGCTTTTCAGAACGATGAGCTTTGTGAAAATCGACGCGTTTCAGAAAGGCGGGGCATAGAGGAGAAACAATAATAGTACAGTATGTGGAAAATGTGTTTTTTTAACCTTAAACTGCATAAACATTTCATTAAACCAAATACACAAAATAATGTTCTTTTTAGCAGCATCATATGACCCCTTTAAATATATTAATATGATCATCATAACCATTTAAATTAATCCTAAATTATTTGAATTCAAGCTAGTGTATGAATCTTATCGATAGGCCTACTCTGTGACGTGTTTTCCCTGGGAATCCAACCTCTGACCTCGGCATTGACCATGTTCTACAGGAACGCCTGTAGAAAGGCTACAGAACAGATTGAATGTTTCCTTTACGCTGGGTCTCATTCATTAATATTCAATTCTAAATAATGAGGCAACTCTCTTAAAGCTTGAGGCCGTTAGAAGGTTCTCTCCATAAAGATGCTTCATTTGTGAGCACTGAACGTTCCTTTTTTGTGTTTGTTGGTGGACCCACAAAACAGTAAATGTTTAGAAGTGCAGGGTCATTAAAAGTTGGTCGCCAGAGAGCATTGAGAATGGAATGTTAGTCAAAGTCTTAATAGAGCACCCCCAACTATAGGCTTTGTTCTACAGGACAATTCCCCACTGGTTTGTCCAATGGGGAGGGAGAGGGAGGGAGCAGGGTCTAGGGTCAAGTGGCGAGGCACTGACATATGTTGCTGACAACTTGTTCAGAAAGGGTTACCTGGTATGGGGCTGCTAAGCAGTGAGTGTCTTGTGAAAAGTGGAGGATGACCTTTGATTCATTGGGGGCAAAGGGCATCACCTTTTACCATCCATTGGTTAACTTGCTGCAGGGCAGCATCGTTATCTGTGTTAGTTTTTCTCTAAACATGGCATTCTTTAAAAATGACCTAAGTGTCTGTGAAAAAAGACAGCCCTGTTTATTTTTTAGTTTGCATGGAATTTCGTTGGTTACAGACAAGGGTAAAAAGCCATTTTTTCTTCTTTTGTGTTAAGAAAATCACTTTACTTTCTTGAATTTTGCTTACAGAAATTTAATTATATGGTATTATTTATATGGTATTTTCATTATATTAAATATATTGAATTAATTTACTATATATATATATATATATGTATGTATGTGTGTGACCCTGGACCACAAAACCAGTCTTAAGTCGCTGGGGTATATTTGTAGTAATAGCCAAAAATATTTCAAATGTATTTAAAAATACATTGTATGGGTCAAAATTACCAATTTTTCTTTTATGCCAAAAATCATTAGGACATTAAGTAAAGATCATGTTCCATGAAGATATTTTGTAAAAGATTTTCAAATAGTTGTATCTCGACCAAATATCATCCTATCCTAACAAACCATACATCAATGGAACGTTTATTTATTCAGCTTTTAGATGATGTATAAATCTCAATTTCGAAAAATTTACCCATATGACTGGTTTTGTGGTCCAGGGTCACATACATATATATATATATATATAACATTACATTACATTTAGTCATTTAGCAGACGCTTTTATCCAAAGCGACTTATAAATGAGGACAAT
>NW_015542347.1:721044-721455 GCF_001515605.1 Sinocyclocheilus anshuiensis
ACGCAGTACACGTAGCAAGGTGTATATATATATATATATATACTGTATATATATATTATACACACAAAGAAAGATAGAATAGAAAAAATAGAAAGCTAGTGTTTTTTAATAAAAACAGAAGATAAATATAGATAAGGTAGAATTAAAATAGAATAGAAAGTGATAGAGTTAGAGGGTCAAATAAAGGTGGAACAGATGTGTTTCTATGTAGCCAGAGCAAATTGATGAACAGAGGTGTGACATGCGTTCTTTTAGGCCTGGGCGATAAAACGGTATCGATATTTATCGACGGTACACCTTCTTTGATAACGATATAAAAAAATGTTCGATATAGTGCAGGATATAGGCATGTGCTATGAGTGACGCAGACAGCACACACAAACACGACCACATGCTAAATTGAGTGCTATG
>NW_015542347.1:721520-755392 GCF_001515605.1 Sinocyclocheilus anshuiensis
ATGTCTACGTCACGATGTGGGAAGATTTGCATAACGCCGCCCAAATGTTCACGCAAAGAAAGAAGGCATAACTTAAATAAATAAGCTTTCCATTGATGTATGGTTTGTTAGGATAGGGCAAGATTTGGCCGAGATACAACTATTTGAAAATCTGGAATCTGAGGGTGCAAAAAAAATCAAAATATTGAGAAAATTGCCTTTAAAGCTGTCCAAATGAATTTCTTAGCAATGCATATTACAAATGAAAAATTATGTTTTGATATATTTACGGTTGGAAATTTACCAAATATCTAAATGGAACATGATCTTTACTTAATATCCTAATGATTTTTGGCATAAAAGAAAAATCGATCATTTTTGACCCATACAATGTACTGTTGGCTATTGCTACAAATATACCCGTGCTACTTATGACTGGTTTTGTGGTCCAGGGTCACATATTACTTACTATAATTGATGAGTATAAGAGACTTTTATCAAAATATTCAAAAAAATAAAAATACTGACCCCAAACATTTCAATGGTAGTTTATATAATTTACATAGATTGTGTTTGTATAAATAAATTTAAATATGATATTTTTATTATATATTTTCAAAGAAGCCATTTTAATCTCTTGTTTTTGGGGGTGATTATGGATGATCCTCCATTATCCTCTTGAATCGGGGTCATTTCAGAGTGACAGTAACCAGACCAGGACAACAGCGTATCAACTGTCCTGTGGTGTCACCTCTGCCCACACCAAACATCATTCATGTGTCAATGGAACACTTATCGTCATAGCAATCTGCCACCAGGCTTCCTGCAATCTTATAGAGTTACGCAAAAAAGGAAAACACACCATCCCAATTAAAAACAATCAACATCTGGAAAAAATTCAAGGCCAAGCAGGAAGCCTTACAATCTTATCAGAGATTATCCAGAAAGAAAAGACAATGTTTCCATTCTCTTTTCTCTCTCTTCCTCTTTTAACCATTCCCAGTCTCAATTACAATCCCATATGACCCATGGGAGAATGGCACAGTGTGGTATAGAATGTGTCTCATGTCTAAGTACTCTAGATCTCAAGTACGGTATGTGTTGTGATTGAACTCAGCACTTCCATGGTCATAGACAGGAAAAACCCGACACACAGGCGCAACGGAAGAAAAACAACCAGTGTTCAGTGACATGCTCTCCTACGAATGCCACATTATATTAGTGGCTTCAGAAATGTGTTTCTTCGAAGCCAGAACAGAATAGAGGTGGATATTTCTGAGCTTCGGTAAATGAGGTTATAAAGGGGTAGTTGAGATGTCCGTCACTGTCTGATGTTGGACATTTCCTCCTATTTCCTGTAAGACACTGAAGATTCTATCAGCCTGAGAAGTTCAGTTTCGGTTAGTCGAGCTGAACATTAACAGGAATAGCAAATGGAATGAGACAGTAAAGTTCTCCATTTCTAGGAACAATTCAATTCAGTTTTTAATGGGATAGTTTACCCAGAATATAAAATTCTGTTAATTCGCTTCTGCAAAACAACACACTTTATTACACTAGTGAAAAATAAATATATTTGAAATACATTTATTTCATACTAAGTATACTACAAATACATTTACATATTTATGTACTTAATAAAAATACCTTGCAACTGTACTTTTGGTATACTAAACTGGTTTACTTGAAGTCTGCTAAATTGGAACAACTAATTATGTACTTAATGCACTTTAATAAGTAGTGCTGAAGTGCAACTATAGACATACTGAAGTATATTTGATTGTGCTAAAGTGGAACTATTGCAAGTATACTTTAAATATTTTGCATTTAAAGACCAAAATTATTCAAAGATCATACAATCCTCATCAATAATTACATTAAAACACGTTTTAGGCTTAATAATAAGAAATATGCATTGTGCACAAGTAGTACTCCAAATAAAGTTGAATTATAATTTTTATATCAGTACATCTCAAGCGATATGTCAGTAAATATGTTAATATATTTGAACTATACTTATGAAATAAATGTATTTTAAATATATTACTTTTTTACTAGGGTATACTTGTAAAAAGATTACTTATAACGCAAATACTAGAATTTTTAAGAAAATACTTAAGTGCAAACTGAATGTAATGTTTTCAGGCACTTCACTGCATGTTAATCAAATTAAATTAAATTATGCAATTAAATAATGCATTCTATTTTAAATTTAGATTAAATGCAGTTAGCTAAACATTAGTGTTTTTGACCCAATTAAGTAAGACTTAAGTACGTCTTTATGTAATTTCTTAATTCAGAATCTTAGAAATATTGTGTAAACTAAAATATGCTTTAATGTCATTTCTATTGAAACTTGTATGTCATGTATTTAATATATTTGTAATTATGCATTTGTAATGATGGAAGTTGCAAGTTAGTACTTTTAAAATATATTACCTTTAAATGTAATACAGAATAACACTAAAATAAAATTATAATCAAGTACTTTACATGTACTTGAGTATGTCAGTCAACATATCAAAATAACTGTATGCTTCTTTAATGCAAATAAATAAATAAAAAATAAACAATGTAAAACTTTTAATTATGGAATTATGAAGTGCACTGTTTACATGTACTACTTATAGTAAGTGCATTAAGAAACAGTCATGATACTGTTTTTAAGTGGCCTTTTATGTACTTAATATTAAATGCAAATACAGAATAAAAAAAAAAAAAAGTACTATAACACTACAAATGCACTTTCAATTAAGCACACTTCTTTTTTTCGGATGACTTCAAGACGGCTTTAAATATAGCACACAAGTAAAATGGGATAATTGTTTTGGAGCTTTGCCAGCCATGGTCCCTATTCATTGTACGAAAAAAAGAGCAGCTTGAACATTTTACCAAACGTCTCCTTTTGTGTTCTACAGAAGAAAAAAACTCTAAATGATTTGTAATAACATGAGGGTAAATAAATGATTCCAGAACTTATACGTCTAGGTAAACTATGCATTTAACCTAATTTGTGACAGTGTCTCGAACTGCTTTGCAACTCTAGTATCTCAGGGGAGTTTGATACTCTGAAATATTGAACACATTGTTTAGAATGCACAAAGTAAAGCCTGCCTACTTGGATTTCTCGATGTACTGACATAGCAGGTGTCTTAAATTACCCACAGGGCAGTGCTGAAAGTGACAACAGGTCTTCCTGTGTCCCCGTTGGCAGGAAGGGCAGCGGGGGACAGGACAGCCATGGATACAGCCATTACGGCGATTAGAGAGTGTGCTAGGGATGGATGAGGAAGATAAGAGGGAAAGGGGGAGCGGGAGGAGGAGGAGGAGAGGACTGATGGAGTGTGAAGTGTGTAGGAGGAATTCCTGGAATTCCATGACTGCCGCCACTCCGCTTTGGATGCTGTTTCCTGATCCTGATACGCCGCACCTTCGGACACGTACTTAGATATTTTCATGTTTCCAATTATACTAAGAAGCTAACGCAAAAGAGTGTTCTGGACTGTCCCTTTTTTAAAGTCATGTAGCTTCTGTTTGGCTTTACAAGCAAGGGTTTTATCAATTGATGGCTTCAGGCTGTCGGAGTGAGTTGCTTGGCTTGCCTCTGATCAAAGGTCCTCAGTTTTATTTGGCATTGCTTATTCCAGACTGAACAGCCACTTCAAACAAGGATTTAATAATGTAATAATGAGCATGGTGGTTCTATTCATCAGTATGAAATGTACCCAAATGCAATAATGCTTGTAGTGGCTCAGAAAAGTACTTGGGCACATACTGTACAAAATGTACTGTATCTTTGCATTGTAGAACAAAATATATATATATATATAAAAAAAAACAAGTGGCATTTATTTTCAAGAAATATACCACAACCACACTTTTCAAGCAAACATTGTTTTTGTTGTTTTTGTTGTTTTAAGTTGACGTAATTACACATTGCATGCACTTACTATAGTAATAACAGTAAATTATGCATATTTGCAAGCAACAAACTAACCCTAAACCCAAACTTAACCCTATATTAAATGCATGTAATTAATAATATTACTCGCTGCTTATTTGTGTACTTACACTGTAACAACGTCACCTTAAAATAAAGTGTTGGGTTAAGACTAAAATGGACACTTTCTAGTTGTCAGATGTTCCCAATTTGATGAACACAGTGTAAACTTGAGGGGATCTGATTTCATAAAGCCAGCTCACACTGCACTGACAGATGCAAAACAACACCAACAGTCTTAAGATTACAGTATGTCACTTCTTAGACATTCCAAGACCCAACAAATGTTCATTTGGTGAAAACAAGTGCTGATAAATGACAGGTTAACACAGGTGATCTGACAAAACCCAACAAACATGTCCATTGCTGCTTGTTGGTGCAGTGTGAGTTGACCTATACTATTCTGCTAAAAATCAGTTTGACACCAGATGTTTATTGCAAAAAAAAAAAGAATCAGAAGTTAGTTCTGAGATTTCCATTTGATCCATTTGGTTCAGCTAATATTTTGTATCATTATATATTTTTGGTGCAATAACATTCATGAATTTTTAAGTGACTTGGCTGCCCAAAATGCTTAAATACCTTTTTAGAGCCACTAAAGACAGATGCAAAATTATAATTTCCAATGCCTAATTCAAATAAATGAATCAGTATAGTCATTAGGAACAGTGTCTGGAACATTTTCGGCATGCTTTTTGGCATTTTTTAAACATGCATTTTTAATGACCTGGCTATGATATTCCAATCTTGAGGTTTGTTCAGCATAGGCTATAATTGACAAAAATCCACCCTGAAGGTTTTCTTGTCTTGAGTCTTGATCCCCAGGATTGGCTCTGTTTAATTTTCTTGCTCCCTCACCTAATTTAAGATTTTAAAATCCCTCTAAAGGAGATTTTATGCTCTGAAGGAGAGTTCAAATCACTTACGAAACCTCCTATGCAGATTCTCCTGTAATATACCATACAACAAATGGTCCGTCAGCATCATCTTCAAAGTGCTGAAATAAATAGACTTCAATTAAACATTAAACTTCATAAGACCCATTAAAAACAAATGCAAAGTGCCTCTTAATAATGGCAAATTAAACCAGAAAAGTGGATTGATTTTTTTAATCTTAAAGGGAATAATAAAAAAACACAGATGGTCCGAGAGAAACCTGCAAGTTTGTAACAAGGATTCTTTAGCATTGTAGTTATGTGGGCCAGATGAACAGGGCTAATAGGATTTACTCTGACTGGAAAGGGGGCGAGGGAGATTGGGAAGGGGGGAGGACATCCCGCCTTTACCTCCTGTTGCTTAGTAGCCCACCCAGAGCAGTCATATGATTCTGGCAGGTGTCTAGCACTGATTAGACCTTTAGAAGTGACCAAACCCAGCAAGGTCCACCCAAGCTACAGGATTATATATGGACTTAATTATAAACAGGTCAGACCCCTTGCTAACAAGCTACCTTAGAAATTGCTACTAAAATGGCCTGAAATCATGTCTTGTTGGTGAAGGTGCTATTAAGCTTGACAATTCCTCCGTGATATCATAGCTAGCGTGTTTCTATTCCAGTTATCTTTAATTTTAGTTGTAAATAAAACAATTCAATTAAATTGAACAAAGAAATTTGTTGTTTTACAGATTTTGGTTATTTGTAATGGCTGTGAAGATTTCTAGTGAAGTACATCAGTGGTTTTCACTCAAATGTTTTTCTTCATGGTTGAATCTCACAAAATCTTATTATTATCAATGTTGAAAACAGTTGAGCTGCTTAATATTATGTGGAAACGGTGAAATTTTTTCAGGATTGTTTATTAATAGAAAGTTTTTTTGACAAAAATCTTTTGTAATATTATGAATGTTTTTACTGTGACTTTTGATCAGTTTAATGCACCCTTGCTGAAAAAACAAAAATGTATTAATTTCTTTTAAAGAAAATTAGTTTGGAGTAATCAGGGCTCTTTAAATTCTTAAAACAGATCCTAATGCTCTTAAGGGCTTTGTATTAAGACTTTATTTCAAGTATCAACACCAACTTGATCACTAACTTAAGCCTATTAAGACACCATTAAATTGGACGCTCACATTAAGTACTTTAAGAAAAAACAAACATTGTTCATGTCCTCCATCTTTGCAAATTCTGCTTCCTCCAAATAAAAAGCATCATTGAACACATTAGACTTTTTTTATCATTTTGTCTTGTTAGATCTAGAGTTTAATGTCAAAGACAGAAAAGCTAGTTCTGATGTACCTCTGATTAAATGAATCTCATCTGCCGAGCAGTGGGGGGTTTGCTTGTACAGAAAAGCTCCGCTACTGTAATTTGTGGCCTAAGCTTTCAGAAATCTGTTTTCATAAAACTGGCTTAATGTGATCTTGTTTTATTAGGTCAATTTTTAATTATTTTGGAAGAGCCAGATGTTTGCATTCTGGTCTAGAACATGTAAACATGTCAACACCAACCACTGTTTGGTTTGTTTTTGCGTGATATTTAAGGGCAGATAAATTGGAAATCCATAATACCTCATGTTATTTGTGCACATCCAGCATATTTGCTAATAACTGCCTCGAAGCCAGCCAATCAGATTGGAGCTGGTGATTTCAGCCTTTTTTGTGCACATTATGCATCTGATGGTTAGTAAACTCATCTGAGACTGACCCTAGTTCATGTTGGACATGGTTTTGAACATCTTGATCTTAAATGTTTATTTTAGCTAACAGATAAAAGATAGATAGGGGAAGTCGTGGCCTAATGGTTAGAGAGTCGGACTCATAACCCAAAGGTTGCGGGTTCGAGTCTCGTACCGGCAGGGATTGTAGGTGGGGGGAGTGAATGTACAGCGCTCTCTCCCACCTTCAATACCACGACTGAGGTGCCCTTGAGCAAGGCACCGAACCCCAACTGCTCCCCGGGCGCCGCAGCATAAAAATGGCTGCCCACTGCTCCGGGTGTGTGTTCACGGTGTGTGTGTGTTCACTGCTGTGTGTGTGCACTTTGGATGGGTAAATGCAGAGCACTAATTCCGAGTATGGGTCACCATACTTGGCCACATGTCACGTCACTCACTCACTTCAAGCTGTTTTCCTGTCTTTGTTTTTTTATTTCTCTTTTGTCACACTTCCCTAGGTAGTCAGTAATCAACAAACCCTCATATGAAAGGTCAAAGGTCAAACTATTTTGACCTCTGCTGAATACCATAACTAAAGCTAAATATGTTTTTTTTTCTACCTGTGCACGTTTTTTATTATTTAGTCCTTTCAGAATGCAACATCAGGTAAGGTGACCTTAATTACTACATACCTTAATTATACATTTAAAATGAAATCACATATATCAGTTTTATTTCAATCGTACATGACCTGCTATAAAACTCATATCCAGACAACCTCGTTTTAGTAAATGCAAGGTGTAAACAACCTACTATAAATCTGTGGTTTTGTCTAAGTGCAGATATTTTTGTCTTGAGATTTAGTTTTGACACCTTTGGATTTGCGTCCCAAATCTCTTTTAGTGCAATCTCACTGCAAACTGTGATTTATTCCATATCTGACTCTAGCTATAAATGAGAGCTTGCTTGAGATAAAAGCTTTGTTTTATGTCAGTGTGCTTGTGTTTTGCAGCTTGTTCAAAGAGAAGATCTAATCAATTCATACAACCTCTCTGAGCCGGGGCTTATTTTTGAGTTATGTCAAAAGCATATGTTCCTGTTGTTTATGTGTGAGACCTAAAGGGTAAAGGTTTATGAAATTCTAATTCTGTTTTGTGTGCTATCCACTACACTGTAAACCCGAACAGTACTACTAACTTATAAAGATTAAGAACACTGCAATTAAAGTCTGTTAAATCGTTGATGCAACTTATAACAATTGCATTTTCTGAACGAGGAATTTAGTTTTATTTTTGTGTGGCTCAACAGTTTTGAGTAAACCTCTTCCGGGTTCTGACGTTATAGTTCCCCCACTCTATTGACAGTAAATATAAATGTCTACTTTTAGTCTCTGAAGTTAAAGATAAAGTTTTACCCTCTGTGCTTATTCCAGGAGGAATTGGGCGAGCCAGACATCACTGACACAAACACCTCTCCTGCTGATATTGTTATCATGGACAACGAAACCACTACAAGTCCTGCAAGCACTGCAGTTGTGATGAGATGATCTTCCAGTGTTTGACATTCAGAAATACACCGTTCATGCAGTTTAAAAAAGGCTGAATAAAAAATCCTCAATTGTATAGCCACAGTTGTGCGTGTTTTTTTTTTATGCATAAGTGTATTTTTTTTAGTTAGTATTTGTATTTAATAAAGCACTACTGCATTAAAATAATTGTTAAATGAAAAACATTACGTATGATAAACAATAATTTTAAGTACACTGCACTTAAACATTAAGCAAAAACAAATTTAAGCTTTTTAGTTTGACTTAATTGTTATTTATGATTAATGTTAACTTAAAAAATTTGAGTTGCTTAATTAAATTTTTTGAGGTAATCAGTGTCCACAAAAATTTTGAGTATTCTGAACTTATCGGGTTTTACAGTGTATTATTATTATATTCTTATTAGTGGTGCTTTATAAGACCTCATTATCACTATATTATTACTATTAGTATTGCATTATACTCGTACTATTGTTTAGTGATTTGAATATAACTCCTCAATACACTGGTGTGTTACTCTTTTATTTTATTTTGTTTTTTGATTAAACAGGCCAAAAAATGCATAACATGCTAAAAACCACAACCCACAGCACTCTGGCAACCATCCACAAAACAAGACTTTAAACCTACAATCTTTAAGTAACCAGCTCAAATCTTTAACTACTCTACACTACTCTTATTTTCCTCTAAAATCTGTTCCGTTGTGACATATTTTATTTATTTGTTTTTCTTTTGTTCCCATTTGCTTGTTCTCTCTTTCTCTCTTCTCATCCTTCACAGTTTTTCATTCTCTTTATCGGATACAGTAAACCTGGCTGGTAATGTGAGATGACATTAATATTGAATAAGATAGAGAGAGGAACGTCAGGTGAGAAAATGAATTTCCATATGCAGGGCTGCTGACTATAATAAATAACACTTCCACACCGGCAATGAGAAACTGTGTACGTTCCTGTGTGAGCAGATCTGTCTGTACTAACTGCATCACCATGGATACAGTGAAGCACTTATGATGAGCTTTAAAGCATGCTGGATTTTCAATGGTTTGAATCACAGCTGTTTTGAATCAGTACACATATATATTATTCCATAGTGCTATTAAAACCGAGAGGTGCAGATGACAGTGTTTGACAGGCTTTGGTTGGGGAGACACACACCGATTCACACTGATTCATGATTGACGCTCAAATGTTTTTCAGTGTTTCACAACTTTACACTAGTATGCAACTAATGCTTTCATTGAGCCTTGGGATCCATGTTCAAAGATCCTGTTTGAAGTACCTCAGGTTCTTTCTGTTACATTAATTATAAATATGAGTAGGCTACATTTCCCTTGTTATGTTTCCCTCGGTTCATACATTTCGTCAGACGTTTTGGAGCTCAGCCTATGCTAACGCCTCTGCTCTCTTGAATGGTGACTCCCTCAAAAGAAAAGAGATGACTTAGCATTTCCTTTTGGTTTGGGAAGAGTCATAAAACAGCTTAAAGCGTTTGCAGAATTTGCTTTGTCAGTGCCAATACAATGCAGATAAGGGACCATCAATAAGGGCCACAAACGGCTGAATCGATGTTTATTTTAGATGGACGAGTCATTTGTTGCTAATGTGCTGAATTTGACTGTCAAGAAATTTTTTTAAAGTTCACATTTATTGAGCTCTGTGCCTGTATGAATCTCTCAAAGCCATTTCTGTAAGCTCAACTTTAGCTAGTCTAATAAATGTAAACTAGCTAAAAATGTCCCATTCTTCATCATATAGAAGAAAATGTAAAACTGGATTCTTTGTATTAACTTTAAAAGTCCTAAAATATCTTACATTTAATTTCCATAACCATGCAAGTACCCTGAAAAAGAAAAATGTATATGAAACTGAGAAATGAATGTATAATAGCTTCATGGTTGTAATGTTTGGAGCTTATTTGAAACTAAAGCACTTAAGACTTAAGAGATAATAACACAGGGTAGATATATACTGAGAATCTCAGAAATTGGATGGGATGTGAAACATCAGTTATAAAACAGAGAGAGAGAAAGTGAGGTGCCTACAAATTTAGTACCAGTCTGGAGAGAGGACAGGCTCTCTAGGGTAAAGCTTTTGACATTTAACTAGACCAGCCATAAACAGAGCAGAGCAAAGCCATTGACATTCATTCTGTCTGGCAGAGTTTTTCTCTTGCTGATTTCGCTCTGCTCGCTCCACTCTGCTGCAATCTGTCATATCAGACAACACATTCTTCCTCCATGTAATAGGCTGTAATTCACTTTAGAAATTTCCCAGCAAAAGTCATAAGTGAAGATTTGTTTTGGTGAAAAACATTGTAATTATTAAAGTTGCAGCTATGTAAATACATACTGCAGTTTCTGCATGAAATAAACACTAGTGGCACCAAAAAAAAATGACAGATTATCAGTTCATAAAGACTTAATTTTGCATGGTTCCTTGCACAATATTATGTTATAACTTTAAATCATTTTTACAACTGATACGTTTTTTATTTGCATCAGACAGCTTCATATGTATTGCTATTCTTAAATAGTAAACTTGCTTGGTAGCTCACCTGGTACAGCACTGCACTTCAATGAGGAGCACTAGGTTACAAATCTTATGAAACACAAGTCATGATAAAAGAGCTTAAAGGCTTGTAGAAACAAGCTAAGGTTGCATCAGCAGATGTGTTTTAATTGACTATTGTTAACACTATTGGTGAGGTTTAAGGTCAGGTTTCAGAATTGCCGTGTTATCGATACTTACAACAATTCACATTCACCTGTTTTGGATAACACTAAACACCATTTTGGAGCATTTCCCTTTGAAAGTGCCACAAAACGTGCAAAAAGCAATTCTTTTGTATTATGGCTAATAAACTGTATAATGGACTGTTCAAACATTACATTGTTACATTTTTATATAGCAAATATTTCAGGCAATTAAAAACAGTTAAAGACAACTATCTCTTGGGGCTATTAAGTATATTTAGCCTGATGCTACATTGTTGATATTATAATCCCTGTGGCTTCCACATGGTAGTATCTTTGGTTAGTTCAATCCCATTAATAAACTGTGATTCTATGGTGTGATCACGCGTGAGCTAAAGCTACGTTAGCGTAGCGTGCCACTCCATGCTCTGTCACTGTTTACCTATTCATTAATTCATCTGTGACTGATGGGGGCTTGCCAGAGCCCTCCGTCCTTTCTGTAATTAAACGGCTGTCTTCATTGAAGCCTGTATGCATACACATGAAAACACATAAACATACCCCCTCCCCCACCATACATTTTGCTATAGAGCATCCCCAGTGACCAGGCTAGCATCGGATAATTAATGGGCTGAGTGATCGTGTTGATTGCTTCATTATTCGTGAGATAAGCATCTGGCGGAGGTGTCAGATTGATGCTGTGGATTTGACATTAATCCACACTAAAGCTGTTTAATAACAGCAGTCAGGATAGAAGACACAAATCAGGGCCCACACAGTCTTTAAAGTGTTGCTTTGTTTTAGGATCCAGACGTGATGATGTCATAATGAGGGTCTGGACCCTCATGTCCAGGGTTATGATTTTTTTTTACTTTCATCATTTAGCCAAATGATAAAGAATGAAATGATCATTAAGGGTTTGCTTTGGGATTTTAAGGCAGGACAGACACTGCTCATGATTTATGTCTTGTTGAGGATGGCAATTTGAGTGTTATGTTGGGGTTAATGTGAGTTAACCAGCAAGGCTTGCTACAAACAATACAGAAAGTTGTTCTTCTGAAATGAGCGCACCGACTGAACCTTTATCTGTTAATTAGAATCCCAGAGCTGAAGCTCTAAGGAAGTTTCAGTTAATTACGGAGTCTGTTTTTAATTCACTTTAATTTTATTTCAGTTTGAAGTGAACTAATTTGTTTTTAGTCAGTGTAGTCAGTGTCAGTGTATTCTGTTTAATTTAGTTAGGAAATTTCCTCCTACTTTTTTGGGTTTTTTTTTTTTGCTGTCAATCACAGTCCATTCCTTCTGGCTATTGTTAAAATAATCACATTTATGTTAATCATTTGCAGAAAATAATATTTGCTGGCAAAATTCATTGACTTTCTGGCAGACAAGTGTTGGGTTTGGCCTTTGGACATCACAGTTTAGTTAGTTTCAATAAACCATTTAAAAGTTTGGGGTCAGTATTTTAGTTTTTTTTAATTAATACTTCATTATTCACAAGGTTGCATTAAACTGATCAAAAGTGACAGTAAAAACATTTACAGTGTTTACATTCTAATAATATTTCATAATATTTCTATTTTTACTGCATCAAATAAATTAAGCCTTTGTGAGCATAAGAGACATCTTTCAAAAATATTTTAAAAAATCTTATTTACCCCAAAATTACATATCTAGATAGATAGATAGATTTTATTTTTGTATTTTTAATTTGATTTGATTTGAAATAAATGCCACTTTGGTGAGCATAAACCAAAGTTCGTTCAAAAATAATATATATACAGTGGGTACGGAAAGTATTCAGACCCCCTTCAATTTTTCACTCTTTGTTATATTGCAGCCATTTGCTAAAATCATTTAAGTTAATTTTTTTTCCTCATTAATGTACACACAGCACCCCATATTGACAGAAAAACACAGAATCGTTGACATTTTTGCAGATTATACTTTCCGTACCCACTGTATATATATATATTAAATAGAATTTTATGAGAGTCTGATAGAGAAATTGCACAATGCACATCCTTTAGATCACCAGCTTTGCTTATGTCTCACTCTTTAAAAAAAATCCCCTCTCTAAATGCTCTGTTATAGTTGACTAAACACTATGATCAGTCGCAGAGCTGAAACTCCCCACGGATCCAGCCCTATAGCTTTAATCATCCCCCTAAATAACAACTATTCATAAACTTCTCAATGACACAAGCAGTTACCTGTCTCTCTCTACACAAACACACACACACACACACACACACACACACACACAGCACCGATATGAATCACATGTGCCCTTTTATTATGTCTCGCAGGGGTCAATTTTACCCCATCCCCTGAGGACCTGATTCAGCAGCTGCCGTGGCTGTAGTGTCCAGTGCTGTTATCTAATAAAGTTGCCCAGTCTGCTCTACATTGAAATGTCATGACCATAATGTATCTACCACTGTTTGTACAGGGAAAGGTCACGACTGGCATCAGGGACAGTGACATGCACACATATATTGTGATGTTTTACAGTATTGCATTAGCTTTGGGTTACAGGAGGATAGAGTATTATAATAGATGAGATGACACAAACGCACTTGGTTTTGTAAACTTTAAACCGTTTCACCTCCAGTACTTACTACAGTACAACGCTACTTTTTTCTTTCTCTTTCCTGTTTGTTTTATTGATCTTTAGTGCTTATTCCTCAGTGCCCTCGTCTTTTTCAGCACACACACTCTTTATTTCTGCAGCTGCGTCCTTCGGCTTCTTAACGTAGAGCCTTAGGAAGCCCCTCACAATGCACGAAATACACCACAACACATCCTTCCTTCGGCAGCCTCCGTTCCTGCTATTGTCAGCATGTCAAGAGTGTGCGTCAAGAGGTAAAATTAGCAAGCTGTAATGAGTGCGGCCTTTCCTGCGATACACTCGCTTGTACCTTCTGCGTCTGTTCTTGAGTGATGCTGTTGCTCTGAAGATTCAGGAAGTGTAAGTGCTTGTTGAAAATTGGGTAACACTTTATTTTGCAGTGCCCTTGTTATTCATGTTTCATGTGCTTTCTATATAGTAAATTATGGGTTGCACTTTATTTTAAGGTGTCCTTGTTACAGTGTAATTATACATTTAAGTTCTGAGTAATATTAATTAACTACATATACTTACTATATGGTTAGGATTAGGGTTAGGCTTTGGGTTACTTGCATGTAATTATTCATAATTTATTGTTATTATAATAGTAAGAACATGTAACGTGTAACAAAATTAGAGTATCCACTGAGTATGTAAAAACATGGCAAGGTTAGAAGACAACAGTTTTAAAAAACCACCAAACTCATAATTACGCATTGTAAAATCGGAATTTTTCAACCTTGACTATCGTGACATTATCTAAAAAGAACAAATGGCACCAGCCTCAACAATGTAGTAAAATACCTTAAGATGTAATTTTATTATAGCTAATCTTACTGTATTTTATATATTTACTGACTTGTTCTTAAATATTTTAAAAGACCATAAAGGTGAATTAATGTAGCAATGACATTTTCCTGTTATAAAAAAAAAAAAAAAAAAACATCACATGGATTCATTTTGGCATTATGAATGTAGCCATAGAAACCAATGATGAGAATTTAAACAGCTGAGAGTAGATTTTCTGTGTTGTCTTATCGTAATTACTATAAGTCTGACAAGTTGAGACACATTCATTATTAGTTGCTGTCTCTTGTTTGCATAGCGCTAGCTGATTGTATTTATTAATCAACTTTTCATGGATTAATGTTTTTACAGTATCAAGTGAGCCATATTTATTTAGTCTTGCACATAATTATGTTTCATTTGATATTCTGTTATGTTGTTCCATGGCAGATTACACAAGTACATATTAGGTATAAATAGATTATATTAAGTCATTAGTAGAAGAATCTAATAATAAAACGCTGCTAATTTCAGGAAAGGAAGTAATATCTCCCACTGGGTTAAAAGCCATAGAAATGTAGCTGCCAGTGTTCAAATGATTCCTTCTTAATCGTTCTCATACAGAAACAAACACTTTTTTTCTCTCTTCGGTTTCTTTTACAGTCCGAAATCGCCTCCTGGACTGGCATATTTCAGCCCACGGAGGACAAGATATTACTGATAATCTGCTGCATATATTTATATGCCCTGAGAGCAACACCAAATGCTTTCGGTTTTTCTATTCATAGCTCATTATCATAAAATATGAATCATTCATAAGAGGTGGTAAACTCGCATAATCAGATTTGCCCTTGGGGTTTTAACCCTTTAAATGTCTGTTATGGGGATGAGCGTGTAAACGCCAACAGGTCATTAAGGGTGTATTGCCTTTTGCAGGACCAGTTAACCCTTTGACACAGTACAGCAGGTCCAGACGCATCCTTTCCCTGGAGACATTAATAACGAGACGTTTGTCTAGTAAACGGTATGTTCAGCCAAATGTTGAAATGCTTACTTCAGGGTTTCCAAAACTTAAAATCGATGTATTTCATTTAAAAAATCTGTATGGAAAATGAGTGGATTTAATTAAAGACCATAGTGCTGATAGCAAATTCTCAATGTACCATTTTGAAAATGAATAAATGCACATTTTTGAGTGGTGTTGTTCATGTAAATCTCACCACTACAGTGGATGGTTACCAGTGTCACAGTTTCAGTTTAGTTTGGACTTTATTGTGGTTATGCGGTTGCTAAGGTGTTCTGAATAGTTCTTTGCATGTTATCATGTGGTTACTAGGGTGTTCTGGGTGGTTGCTAGGTAGTTGCTTGGTGTTCTTGGTTTCTAGGTTGATTGGGTGTTCTCTTTGGTTGCTAGGGTGTTCTGGGTGGTTTTTAGGTGGTTGCTTGGTGTTCTTGGTTTCTAGGTAGTTGATTGGCTGTTCTTATTGGTTGCTAGGTGGTTGCTAGGGTGTTCTGGGTGGTTTTTAGGTGGTTGCTAGGTTGTTCTGGGTGGTTTCTAGGGTGTTCTGGGTGGTTTTCTGGTGGTTGCTTGGTGTTTTTGGTTTCTAGGTAGTTGATTGACTGTTCTTATTGGTTGCTAGGTGGTTGCTAGGGTGTTCTGGGTGGTTTTTATGTGGTTGCCTGGTGTTCTTGGTTCCTAGGTAGTTGATTGGGTGTTCTCTTTGGTTTCTAGGTGGTTGCTGCTAGGATGTTCTGGGTGGTTTTCTGGTGGTTGCTAGGTGTTCTTGGTTTCTATGTAGTTGATTGGGTGACCTCTTCAGTTTCTGGGTGGTTGCTAGGGTCTTCTGCATTGTCACTAGGTGGTTACTGTTCTGGGCTGCATTTCCCAAAACCATCGTAAGCTGAAACCAATGGAGCTTACGATGCTTTTGGGAAATGCAGCCCTGGTGGTTGTTTGGTGTTCTTTGTGGTTTCTAGGTAGTTGCCATTGTGTTCTCAGTAGGGCTGCACGATTAATCGCATGCGATATTTAACGCGCATCTTATCAGTAAAGCCGGTTCTGTAATCAGCGGTAAATCTCCATCACCTGCGTGCTTTCACATTGAGCAGCATTAACTACACAGAGCCGTTGTTCACTGACGAGCTGCGCTAAACCACGTTCATATTCGCGCGATTTTTTGCGCAGCTCATCAGTGAACAACGGCTCTGTGTAGTTAATGCTGCTCAATGTGAAAGCACGCAGGTGATGGAGATCGCATTAAATATCGCATGCGATTAATCGTGCAGCCCTAGTTCTCAGTGGCTTCTAGGGTGGTAGCTGGGGTGTTCGGTATGGTTTCTAGGTAGTTGCTAGGGTGTTTTGGATGGTTGCTAGGATGTTCTATGTAGTTTCTAGCTGGTTGCTAGGATGTTCTTGGTGGTTTTTAGGTGGTTGTCTGGTGTTCTTGGTTTCTAGGTAGTTGACAGCATATTCTCTTTGGTTTCTAGGTGGTTGCTGGGATATTCTGGGTGGTTGTTAGGGTGTTCTGGATTGTTTGTTGGTGATTGCTATGGTGTTCTGGGTGGTTGCTAGGGTCCTCTGTGTTGTTACTAGGTGGTTGCCTAGTGTTCTGGTGGTTGCTTGGTGTTCTTTTTGTTTTCTAGGTAGTTGCCATTGTTTTCTCAGTGGCTTCTGGGTGGTTGCTAGGATGTTCTCTGTAGTTTCTAGGTGGTTGCTAGGGTGTTCTGGGTGGTTTTTATGTGGTTGCTAGGTATTCTTGGGTTCTATGTAGTTGATTGGGTGTTCTCTTTGGTTTCTAGGTGGTTGCTGGAGTATTCTGGGTGGTTGCTAATATGTTCTCTGTAGTTTCTAGGTGGTTGCTACTAGGCTGTTCTGGGTGATTGCTAGGTGGCATCTTACTAGCCTAAGTCAAAAGTATCTTTTTCATAGTCTGTCCTTTGACATGGCTTGGAATCCTCCTTCAGGGCAAATCCATTCTGTAGGTTTTTCCCCCACATATTTTATGATCTTTCAAGCAAGACTCACTAGTTTGTTTTCACAGTAAATGAAAACCTCTACTCATTAGGCTGCACGATTTGAGATATAATTCATATTCGTAGCACAAACATTGCAGGACAAGTCATGTGGCAAAGTTTCATATTTAGTGTTAGGGATCTGAAAAACCCACTAAGCAATAGTAAGAAGGAGGTTTACCTTAGCAGACACTGCTAATTAAACAAAATTGCAATAAACCAAAAAATTAAACCGGCATAGTGACATTTCTGTGTGACGGTGTTTGTGTATTTGACTGTCTGGCAGGTAGAAGTGCGCTCAGAGGGATGTTTCTCTGTGTTGGTGTGTTTCTTGCTGGGATGTGGGAGGACTAATATGTTGACAGCTCCCCTGCTGTTAGCTTCAAAGTGCTGTGTCAGGCCACCACACCAGACATCATCACACTGTTTATCTCCATTTACCCAGAATGCCATGGAACCTAGCTACTGTGTGTATCTGGGGCTGCGAGTACATCTGCTTTGGTCCAGCAGCCAATTGCGACAGAGCTCAGGCCAGATGCTGAACTATTATTGGATGAAATATCGCCTCATTGCTGGATTGTGTCTCACGCTTCTAGGGATGGTGGTGCTGATTTCCAATTTGGATTTAGTTCTAGGTTTGCTCAGCTCAATTAGACTGTGTAATTGTAAAATATATCCATACTAGGGCTGTGCGATTTGGGGAAAATATCTAATTGCGATTTTCATTTTGCAAAGTCAAGCTTCAGCTTAATATTGTCAATAGTGTGCAGAACAGTATGGGTATCAGTACCCTGCTGAAAAAAAACAAAACAAAAAAAATAATAGAAACCATCACAGAAATTCTTATGGTTTCCATTAAAACAATCACAAAATTCCTTTTTGTAGTGTGTTTTGGGCATTATTCCAATAGGAATTGCTGTTGTTCTATTGTTTCCCATCTGCCAGATTACATATCACCAATATAATCCATCAAATACCAGTAGACACCATTATAGTTTACATTAAAGCCAATATAATTACCATTATAACCCTTAAATCCATAAAATTTTCTATTGTGTTTTGGGAGGGTTTCTATTTTTTATTTATTTATTTATTTTTTCAGCAGGGAATATTATAATGGTATTACTACTTTTACAGAATTTACTTCATTACTGAATTTCACAGGAAAGATTAGTTTATTTTTTGTAAATAAAGAACTGTATTACTTTAGTCAGTTATTAAAGTATTACATTGGTTACATAGGCTGATTTTTTCATTTTTAAGTATTTGGGATTTTAAGAACAAGTGAAAAATGTGCTGAATGTTTCATTTCATCCAAGTGAAATTATCAAAGCAGATAGACTGAATTTACACTTGTTTTAAACGCGGAGCCAGGCGCGAGTTGACACAGGTTGCGCACATATTGCCAGATGCGCTCGTGGAAGCTTGCGGTGCGGAGACTCGGCAGAGAGGATCGAGTATGAGAAGCATTCAGAGACACAGGCTGTGTGTGCGGTCTTCTGAATTGGGAATAGCGAACATGCATTATAAACTTCTTTCAAATTAGAATCTGTTGGAGAGATAAAATGTGCAAGGTAACGTTCATGTACTAATAAAAACATCTAAGAATGTATCTTTTATTCTCCAGTACTGAAAGCAGAACCGATAAGGGAGCTCTTGATATGTGTTGTGACAGCTCTTGCAAATTAAAGTTACCTTTTTTGCTTGGTGTTATTACATATTACATACGTTTTTCTTTAGTATTAATTTGCCTAACTATCGATCTGACCCTGTAGACGCGAAAAAAAGTCAGAATTGCGAGAAAAAATGTCAGAATTGTGAGATATAAACTCGCAATTGCGAGAAAAAAAGTCGACTTAAAAAGTCATAATTGCGAGACATAAAATCGCAATTCTGAGAAATAAAGTCAGAACTGCGAGATATAAACTCGCAATTTGGAGAACATATCAGTCTTTTTCCCCCCTCAAAATTGGACTTTAACTCGCAATTGCGAATTTATATAACGCAATTCTGACTTTATAACTCGCAATTGCGAGTTTATATCTCACAGTTCTTAGAAAAAAAGTCAGAATTGCGAGAAAAAATGTCAGAATTGTGAGATATAAACTCGCAATTGCGAGAAAAAAAGTCAGAATTGCGAGTATTTATCTCGCAATTGTGACTTTATATCTCGCAATTCTGACTTTATAGCTCGCAATTGTGAGTTTATATCATGCAATTCTGTGAAAAAAAAGTCAGAATTCTGACTTTATATCTCGCAATTTTGACTTTATAACTCACAATTGCGAGTTTATATCTCACAATTCCGTGAAAAAAAGTCAGAATTGTGAGATAAAAAGTCGCAATTACCTTTTTAAAATGTTTTATTCAGTGGCGGAAACGGGCTTCCATAAGGCTGCCACTCAAGGCTGGCAGTCATGCATATGCTCTGGAACAGAGTAATATTGCGTCCACATCGCAGGCTTTGCGATTAGCAAACCGCAACGTCTCAAATCGCAATTGCGATTTCGATTAATCGCACAGCCCTAATCCATACAGCACAAGCACTGGCTTATGCACAGCATGAGTTTTTGTTTATGATAGAAAAAACTCAATTTCTTTAATCTTTAATGCTGTTTCTGACCTTTGGTGTAGATCGCAATTAAAACTATGGCTGTCAATTTAACACATTTATTTAGTGCAATTTGATTTACAATTAATACAAATAATCATGCCCCCTTTGATGTACATTCCATAATAAGGGATTTTCCTTACATCAGCGATGACATTTTTGAGAGTTTAAATTCAACACTTCCCACCTGCTATCTGGCCTACTTTACCAAAGTAGATGTACCAAAATCAACTCTTTTCTTTCATTTTGTAGTTAAATAGATCTGTGTTTCTACTCCTTACATCCGGTGATGCTAAGTTGTATCTATTAATATTATGGGCCTGTGCTAACATGAACTGTGAACCATTTTATTAACTAGGATTAAAAACAAGGATTAATAAATTATGTAACAAATGTGGTGTTCATTGTTAGTGTTATCTAATTGGGCCTTATTGTTCCAAAAGAATTCCAAACATTGATTTATGCAATTCATTGTGATTAATTAAACTGCATATTGTGCAGTTAATTTGATTATAATTTGACAGCCCTAGTTAAAACCAAGGAGCTATGAAAGATGTTTTTAAGACAGTCATTCAGTCAGTAGACAGACACACACATACTGAATGCTGTCTAGCAGTCCTAATTCCGTTAGGGATCCTGTGATAGACAGAGGAAAAAGTGGGCAAAGTTTGACAGCCATCTTTGTTGTGAATGGTTGTCTGCACTGAATGTCAGGTTACAAGCAAGTCTTATTTAGTTTAATTTCCTATACCGTGCCAGACCAGACCATCAGATGTATCTGAAATGTAATGAAAGTTCATGTGCCTACATTTTGAAGTTTTGTCCATATTGACACAGAAGATTAATACATCTATATTTTTCTGCACAAATTGTTCAAGACCTAACATAAGAATCTTGTGAGATCACAACTTTGATGATGGTCTCAAAGGGAGCATATTCTGTACTGTTTCATGTCATCATAGTGTAGGTTGTAAGAAGCTACAAAGTTGAGGATTGAGAGAAACGTCTGCGATCTTCGTTCTAAAATTTTGTAGAGAGGAAAATCTCTCTGGTGTCAGAGTGAAGATGAAAGAGGATATGAAGTGTTTTGATAAAGGGAAATTTTAAGAAACTATGTTTTGAGAAGCTTTGAAAGTGCACATAAAGTCCCTTTGAAATATGTTGTTTTTTGAGGCGATTTATGGATGCTTAAGTCAGCAGATATCAATAAAATACACCTCAGGCATCACGCCAAAGAACAACATTTCTGCTCCTATTTGCGCCCAAAAAATTCCTACAAAGTTTTTTCTTATTAATTCAAGCAGAAAATGTATAATATATGTTTTTTATGCTAGAAAAATTCAACACAGTGAACAGATCCAGTCACCAGTGTCCGTTCCCTCAGAGGTCAAATGCAAATCAGACAGTGATCCTCGCAAAGCATTCTTGAACATGTCCTGATTGAACAAACACCACAAACAAGTCAAATGCCCCCATTAGTGTTATCAGAGGACAATCTTCAATAATCAATGTTTTGCACTGGTTAAGCATGGCATTTAGGGCCAGAACTATCGATAAATGTGTAATGTGATAATGGATTGTTATAAACTCATAATTCATAAAACAATAATATAATACATCATATGTTGAAGCACTTATTAATGTAATTCATGTAAAATATTGATAGAACCCTGTCTGACTTCTTTATTAGGGTTTGGATGATAGCTTTTGGACTTGGGATACATTTGTTCTGTGTTTAAATGTAGCCATAAACACCCTACAAATAGAAATTGATCTGTTGAGGTCTCTGTGCCTGAAACACTGACCACAGATCAATCGCAGTAGAGAAAAACAAGATTGCTACAAAGAGAATCTACACCGCTTTATGGATTTCTTAGTTTGTGTCTTGATCTTTTAAACATTCTGTTCCTAACCTTATCCTTATTCCCAGACGTTATTGCTCAGTGGTTGCTCATATATGTTATAGAGGTAAATAAGTCTATATAGAGCTATATAAATATTACAGCATAACACTGATGACCTGAAATTTGATAAGAAATGTCATTGTCTTGCGATTGCAGACTTTGATATCTTGACAAATCTAAGCACAGCAAATCAGAAACTCTAGATGAGACATGAGAAACAGGAGATGTTGACAAAAAGTCTCCATTTTATTGTTTAGGAGAAACTGAAATATTAAAGATCATTTGTGATGTTTTTTTTCCTTTGGGTACTTATTCTTTGCAGCATGCATAATTACTATGTCTTTGAATGGTTGCATCTTGGGTGTTTGAATGATATTCTGTAAGTGTGGACACAGAGGACTGAAAAACTACTCTGCATTGTAAACGATCCGCCTCCATCCCTCTTGGGGTTGTTGGTTCATCTTTCCAAAGCGTCCCTTTATCTTATCGTCCTTTATTGTAATTGTTTATTTTTAATGTGCCTGTGGGCTCTTTAGAGGCCATCTTCTATAAGAAATCCCTTCTGTGATTAAAGTGGATCATGAATAACACTACTGTTAGCCACACTGTAGATTTAGAAGAAGTCTCTCATGTGATCCAAAGGGACTTTCCATATGTATCTGGTGGTGGTATTTTTTATTCTTATTTTAAGTATTAAGTCTATAAAAAACTTAGTGCAAAACCTTTTGGGAGTGCAACAAATTCTGATGACTACTACATTTTGTCTTTTTCTGTCCTAAGATATGGTCATATTAGTGAAATTTCAGAGAAATTTTGGTAAATAAGGCCCATTGTCTATTGTCAGTAGTGTAGCGATGTTTAAGGGCGTATTCACATCTGTCATGTTTGGTTCGATTGAATCGAACTCAAGTTTGTTTCCCCTCTTGTTGCGGACCTTTTTGGCAGGTGTGAATACAGCAATCGCACTCTGGTGTGGACCAAACAACCGTACCGAGACCCAGCTGAAGAGGTAGTTCCACTTCCAAATGAACTCTGGTATGGTTCGTTTAAGGTGTGAATATGACCTGACCTCGATCCGACCCAATTGCAGAAATCACGTTCAGAAACAGACAGCTCGCGCATATAGTGCTGTTATTTGTGTTTCAATGGCTTAAATAACTTGTTTTTAAACCACAATGCCTAAAAACACATGCAAATGATGAATTTTCGTGAACATGGCGCACAGCAACGTGACGTGAGCGCACTAAATAGGCTAAAGCTTGCCGCAAAAATTACCATGACTATGTTGGGGGAAAATAGTAAGGAGATATTTGAATGATTTATTAATAAACTAGTGTTTTATGTGTCAGTGTCGCAAAGATGAAGTTGATGATCCTGACTCGCCATCTCATCATTGGACGCACCTTTAGAAAGAATTGCATATTTACGGATTACATAATAATAAGAGTTTTTGTTTTGGATTTGAATTATTTAGTTTTGTAGTTATTTAAATCTTTCTATAGATATATTCATCAAGTCTGTAAGGAAAATATTCGCTGAGTTTCGGTGCATTTTTGTGAAGCCCTCCTGCTCAGGACCGAGATGGCAAGCGCATCCTATTTGTTTTCTTTATTTTACAAAAGCACAACGTTTTCTTGATATTGTGAGTGTACACAAATAAAAAAAGACCCTTTACAGTTCCGAACGATGTATTATTCTTACCTTTGTGAGCAAAAGTGACGGCGTATTTCATTTGTTTCCACTGATGTCCTGAAGCGCGCTTCAGCTTCCACTCTCTGCACAAACGATTGTATATGCACCTAATAGTGCACATTTATATAGGTTAAATGTTTAAACTAACATTGTGATATGCTTTAAGTATTTTATATCTGTAGATTTTATTTTCGGCAAGTCGTAATTACAACATCATATGACATTGTCTCAAATTATGCTCATAAGTTTCTTCATATTGCATTAGTATCTGATAACACCAAATCATTAAAAGAATAAAAATTGCACTACGAAAGATCTCCATGATTAGCCTGTTTTTGCACTTCCTGTTTTTCCCTGCTTGAGAATTTCTGTCCAATGAATGGATGACCTTAGCACATGTGTGGTTTTGTTTACAATTTCTGGTTCACTTGCAAAAAAGGGCAGTGTGAAAGCGAACCGCACCAAACAAAGAAAATCAACATTGTATTTGGTCCGGACCAAAGCAAGTGAACTAGCGAACTTTCCTGGTGTGAATAAACCCTAAAGCACAGCTCATGCAGAAGTCCATTTCAAACCAAGCAACTTTCTTTTGGTCAACATGGCAACATTTGCTTTGACCCAATTGCATGGATTGCTATTGAAATGACTGTAATTAGCTGAACAAAGATAAATGTGACGACACATTTAGCTATTAAAGGGATAGTTCACCCAAATTACATTACCAAAGTAAATCTTCAGAACACAAATTAAGATATTTTTGATGAAATCCGAGAGCTTTCTGTCCCTGCATAGACAGCAACGCAACTGACAACGTTCCAGGTCCAGAAAAGTAGTAAGGACATCATTAAAATAGTCCATGTGACATCAGTGGTTCAACCATAATGTTATGAAGCTACAAGAATACTTTTGTGTGCAAAAACCCCCAACCCCCAAGTCAATATGATGTTCAGGGAGCCCGGAAACCGTATTGGCGCCCCTGCTTGTGAATACATGGGAAAGACTAACACGGAAGAGAAGAAATTGTTGAATAAAGTAATTATTTTTGTTTTCTTTGTACACAAAAATTATATTCTAGTAGCTTCATAACACTTAAATAAACACTTATTTAATGCAGTATTTGTTTCAAATGATTGTTGTTTCAAAATCGACAGTATGACTTTAGATTTTCTTTCCTACAGTTACAGCAAGGCTAAAACATTTGAGGCAAGACGATCCGGGAAGTCAATCCAAACATTTGCTAGCTAGAATAAGTTTAGATGTCGTATGTTTCTGTGCATGATGGATGTGAAGCACATATGAGAAAATTGGTTTACAATTTCTGGTTCACTTGCAAAAAAGGGCAGTGTGAAAGCGAACCGCACCAAACAAAGAAAATCAACATTGTATTTGGTCCGGACCAAAGCAAGTGAACTAGCGAACTTTCCTGGTGTGAATAAACCCTAAAGCACAGCTCATGCAGAAGTCCATTTCAAACCAAGCAACTTTCTTTTGGTCAACATGGCAACATTTGCTTTGACCCAATTGCATGGATTGCTATTGAAATGACTGTAATTAGCTGAACAAAGATAAATGTGACGACACATTTAGCTATTAAAGGGATAGTTCACCCAAATTACATTACCAAAGTAAATCTTCAGAACACAAATTAAGATATTTTTGATGAAATCCGAGAGCTTTCTGTCCCTGCATAGACAGCAACGCAACTGACAACGTTCCAGGTCCAGAAAAGTAGTAAGGACATCATTAAAATAGTCCATGTGACATCAGTGGTTCAACCATAATGTTATGAAGCTACAAGAATACTTTTGTGTGCAAAAACCCCCAACCCCCAAGTCAATATGATGTTCAGGGAGCCCGGAAACCGTATTGGCGCCCCTGCTTGTGAATACATGGGAAAGACTAACACGGAAGAGAAGAAATTGTTGAATAAAGTAATTATTTTTGTTTTCTTTGTACACAAAAATTATATTCTAGTAGCTTCATAACACTTAAATAAACACTTATTTAATGCAGTATTTGTTTCAAATGATTGTTGTTTCAAAATCGACAGTATGACTTTAGATTTTCTTTCCTACAGTTACAGCAAGGCTAAAACATTTGAGGCAAGACGATCCGGGAAGTCAATCCAAACATTTGCTAGCTAGAATAAGTTTAGATGTCGTATGTTTCTGTGCATGATGGATGTGAAGCACATATGAGAAAATAAAATGAGCCGAACAGCGACATCATTCACCAGATAGCCGTCTTAATATCCAGACTCCCTGTCTCACAGTTGCCCTGTCAGTTATAGCCACACACCAGCTCATCTTGTAAGAGGCACCACAGAGTAGGTGACAGTCTGTCAGTGTGTATCCACTCGCGCTGTCAGCCTCTCACTGAATCTGTTTATGGCTTGTTGTGCCTTACATCCACAGAGTCTCTCTCACACCACACTCTGCTACAGATTTTATTTTCCCTGAAGTCCCCTGTTAGTATTGGGATAGTTAATTGAATTGTGTGGTTTCTTTCCTACAGCTACAGATTGTTGTGCAAGGGTACTTGTGGAGCTAGTTAGCTTAGCAACATAATGCTAAATCCAAACAAATGTTTACTGAAATGAGTTTAAATGTTCAATGTGTGTCTGTGTAGGATACATGTGGCACTTGTAGTTTACCATAAAGTTGCAACATAATGGAAGTATCCAGGTACATTTTTTCCGTACTGTGAAGTACATCTGAGTGACAGAGATTATTGGAAAGGATAAATGTTCAATCCATCAGTTGCACTCAAATGTACTCAATTGTGGAGGGGTGGGGTTTGTGCTAAATGATTGGTCCGGCATACATCTTGACAGAGAAGTCTGTTGATTCACCGAAAGATCCAGTTATGACTTTTTGAATAAAAATGTAAATAAAAAATGAATGAAAAGGAATCATACATGAATTAATTTTTCAAAATAAGATCTTAGTCTGTGTAAGCAAGCCTGTGTGGCATTTTCTCAAAGACCAGGTAATGCTAGTTTTAAATACAGCAAATGGTAAATATTACATAGCAGCAATAGCGCAGCGTAGTTTGAGATCAGGGATTCAAAATTTCTCGCTTAAGTGTCTCTAGTGACAGCCAAACTCTCCTGTCTGCATACAATTCAGACTGTCACGCACAGAGTTGCCTATAAGTATTTTATGCAGGCTATGTACATGTACGTGGCTTTAAATATTTATTAGATATTCAAAGACGGCGCATTTGCTTAATGCAGAGAGTGTATGAATAAAGTATTATAGCATTCTATTACAAGAAACTAATGAAGATTAGTATTGCAATTATCAGTATTGACCTTTTCGTCGACCACTGGTCATATATTTATAGCATTTTATTTTTTCAAATAACTGATGTTATGATTGGCTGACATCTCTGCCTGTTTTAAAAAAAAAAACAAGGAATTTTCTGTTAAACCATATTTAATTCACCATATTTGTTTTTACAAGTGTATTATATTTTGAGTGACTGGATCAGCCATTGTAGACTCATTCGACCCATTTCCCTCTTAGTGAAGCGTCTGAGCTGTTTCACCCACACAGTATCAATCCCACGAGTTCTCTCATCCTCCAGAATGACTTTTGTGTTAATCTCTGATGGCACATCCATCATCTACATACACACACTCATAGAGAAAATAACCCACACTCATTCATACACCTACACATGTACCTTTTTATGTGCCATGTTTCGTGACACACTCTGCTCAAACTTTCCATTTCTGAACAGTTTCTAATGCCTCCATTTCTAATGCCTTAAATTTTAGATGCAAATTATTTGCCCAAGAGCTCTCCACTTGCTATTAAAAGCTGATTCAATGTGCCTGACCTGGTTGTAGTTGTTTATATGTGTTGAGCAACACAATTCAACTGATGTCTGATCACAGCTGTGTGCATGTTGCTTATTCAGTCAGAATGTAGAATCTGAACTATCTGTAATATTAGTTTTAGAGATGCAGCAATATTTCTATTTTGGCTGATACTGAAAAACCGTCATGTTTTGGACGATATTGAAATTTTATAAAATTTTGTCAAAAAATGAATAAATAAATCAGAAGAAGAAATAACTAAAACCTAAACAACATTATACTGTACAGTATTAAAATTGATATTTATTTTTAGATTTGCTAAAGACATTTAACAGTGTTATGAATTTTTGTTTTTAAAGATGAACTTTGAGGACACACAATTAAATAAACAATATTGGGTCGTTACCAATTTAAAAAAATAATATGAAAAAAATAATTATTTTCCAATATTTGATATTGGCCAAACTAACTATATTAATCTATAATAACTATATACATCAGTGTATTGGTATCAGTGATACTTGCCTTCGGTCATAAAAAAGATGTCCTCAAACAAATATTACAAATATACTGTCTTTATGTTGTTTCTACATTAATTTGAAGATTGAATGTGAAATTATTGCAACATAAAAGTATATTTAAAAACTTTAATGTTAGGTGGGATTAATCGCGATTAATCACGATAAATTTCTAAAAAATAAAATTGTGATTAGTTCATTTCTTTGAATTGATCGACAGCACTGATATAATAAAATACTTTTATTTTGATAAAGACCCACACAATGATCAAAGACCTTCATGAGCATTTAAAAAAAAAAATCCCTTTTTAAAAGTTTTTCAAACTACAATAATGTGTTCTCTGTTAAATTTCAAGTGTAAAAATTGTTGTATTTCATTTTTTCTTGATTCAAGTGACATAATATTTTGATCATACCCTAAGCGGATCCGCTTGAAGTTTGTTTTGTGAACTGACATTAAGACAACATCTTTTACGATTCATTTAGTGCTTAATCACTGAGCTAAATGTGCTGTTGTGTTGACATCATTTTAAGAGGCCCTTTGGCTTTGTGTGCTGTAAGAGACTCTGACTCTGAACCAGAGGAAGAGGCGACGGGTTTTGTCACCTTCCTCGTGGGAGACGTGAAAGGCATGCTGGGAAGGTAATGCACTTTTAATGGCCTGGTGCAGAGCCCTGCAGCTGTGACGGCCCATGTAGCTGCGGCTCTGATTGATTACACGTCTCCCGGGGGCCGGGGAGAGTGACGCAGCAGCTGCAATTCATCGTGCCATCAGGGCCGCTGGAGAACCAGTCGTGATTCAGCAGAACACTGTCCGCACTGGTATCCACACAGTGCTGCTCGTAGGGGAGGTGTTATTGTCTAGCCTGCTGATGATTCATTTTTACATATATTAATTTTTAATCTCAGGACATGGATAGGAACATGGCGCTTTTATTGAATCAGGTCAGCAAAGGCACTGAATACTGATGATGCAGAAGATTATTATGTGGTCATAGTTTTACTCATTGGTTTTCATACCTAATGCTCATCAAACTCCACGTCCTTATGACATGGAGACATGATCGGATGTGAATTATATTATTATCAGGTCATAAGATTATTGTAAGATGTGAATATACACACATTACCATTACCATAAGATTTAAAAAAAAGAAATTAATACTTTTATTCAGCGAGGACGCATTCAATTGTTCAAAAGGGACATTAATGTTAGAAAAATACTTTTAGTTTTTGAACTTTCTGTTTATTAAAGAATCCTGAAAAAATACTTGCACAAAAATATTAAGCAGCACAATTGTATTCAATATCGATAATAATAAGAAATGTTTCTTGAGCACCAAATCACATTAGAATGATTTCTCAAGGATCATGTGACACTGAAGACTGGAGTAATGGCACAGGAATATATTACATTTTAAAAGAAATCCTAAAAGAAAAAAAACATGTTTTAAATTGCAATATATTTCACATTATTGTTTTTTACTGTATTTTTGATCAAATAAATGCAGCCTTAGTGAGCATAAGAGATTTCTTTCAAAATGTTTATATTTGTATTGGATGGTTACTCTTTAAAAACACTAAGAATTTCATAAAACTGTTAAATGTAATGTTTTGCCAATTTAAAAAGAAATGATTTAATAAAAATAAAAACGTTCATACTTTACATTGTAATGTTCTGAGGCCTAAATTCACCATTTAAAATATTTTTTTAATTTATTTAGACAAAAGGTATAGAAAATGCAGTCCATGAAAATAATTATCAGCTTATCATATGTACAAGAGTTTTAATATCAGTGCATCCCTAATTTGGAAACCATTTTTGCATCCTAGTTTAAAGGAATTATCTTCATGGACTGAGGAAAGAGTATATGAAAAGTTCAAGAAAATAATCTTTTATTTTATAGTATGCCTTTTTAAGAATATGAGGTCACTGCTGGGTTATCAGCGATACTGGAGCTTGTGTGGCATTCCACATGCTTGATTGCTGCCATGATGGGCCTCTCAGACACACTCGGAAACAGGAAACACATGTGCAGCCGCTCTGAGTCTCTACATACCTTATCAGTGCTGCATGCTAATCACCATCAGAGAAACAGTCCAATTCTCCCTCATCAGGCATCGTTTTAACCCTCTTGGGATACTTTAAACCTCATCCCGAAGTTAGTTTAATTATAACAGAATGTTTTCAAGATGATTTTACTCTGTTCGATTATTTCTAGCTAGAAGAATAAGCATTTACATACAGTACTTGTGTAAGGTAGCCTGTGTTTGGGGCTAAACTGGCATATTTCGCCTTTATTCACTCGATTGGAATTATAATTATGATTTCAATCAAGTTTCAAACAGGCTATAAATATTTTCTTTAACAGAAAAAATGAACACCAGCTGCTGTTATCTAATATCGATTATGTCTTGTTTTATTTTCAGTATTTGCAAACAGCATTTTCAGGAGCTCAGATAAAATGCAAATCTGTGAATTGCTCCTGTGTCTTTTCTTAAAGTAGCAACACAGTCTTATCTTAGACACACAGGACCTTGTTAGCTTCTGCAGAAGCCCAGAGGAAATGATGTCATGTAATACACGGTGAATGTGAGAGTGGTCCAGGTTTAATTGGATTAATGAGTCCTTGTAAACGAATTAGTGAGTGAGTGCAGTCAATATTCCCAGTCAATCAGCTTGACTATAGTGAACAAGATACCATGAGAGAGTCGCTCTAACCTCACAGAGAACAAGCACATACTGTAATTGAGTTTGCAAATGCTCTCATGACTTCATGTACTGTGTTGTACAGTTAAATTAACATGAAATCAAACTTGACCCTCTTTATTTTCTCAATTATGTCATTATGCTCAAGTCACTAGCGCATGTTATTATAAAGAAAAAAAAATCTTTGTTTTCATAATATTTCTTAGAAATATAATAACTTTCCCACCACGGAAACCACTTTTGTACTGATGTGTAGGCAAGGAAATATAATATTAACTTCCAATTTCAAAGTCTAATTTTCCAGATCCAATTAAATACAGCACTCTGATAAGCAAATCTGATAAGGATGACTTATTTCATTTCCTCCTGGATAATAAGTGAAATCTGTAACGAATGCTGTTGTCTTCATTTGTAGCAAATGATGTTCATGTTGCCTCTAAAGACCTAATTTATTACCTGGAAAATGTACATTTACATTTATGCAGATGCTTAAATCCAGTGTTGGGGAAAGTTACTTTTAAAAGTAATGCATTACAATATTGCCTTACTCCATAAAAAAGTAACTAATTACGTTACTTAGTTACTTCTTATGGAAAGTAATGCGTTACGTTACTTTTGCGTTACTTTTTAAATCTGGACAGGGCTTCCTTGTTTGTTTTTAAAATAAAAAATGATATTTTTGGCAAATATAAAAGCCTTTTCACAGCAAAAGTGAAATGAATAAGCCTCAGGCTGAAGGGAAAGTAAATTTACGTCTGTACAGTAGAATGCAGAAGAAGAAATTTCAACACACTTCAGCAATAAAAAAAAGACACAAATGTTTGTCTAGAGTAATTTTTGCTTAGTATGGTTGAACCGGATCATCAAAGGTCAGAAGCAAAGACAGTAGTTAACAGAATGGGATTAAATACATAAAGGATATTTATGTTGTTTAACATATAATTATTGCAGGTTTGCGTCATATTCGGAGTTGCATTATTTTTATTCATTTTGAGGAATACTGAATCTGTGTTTTTTTTTGTGAGTGAGATGAATTAATGCATATTCATATTTATTTTAGAACTACAATAATGTCTGATTTCTCTCAACATGGGGACAGGAGAGCTGTCAGTCAATAAATTGGAAAAAAAAGTAACTCAGATATTCTATTGTAAATTAAAAAGTAATGCGTTACTTTACTAGTTACTTGAAAAAAGTAATCTGATTACACTCTTAAAAATAAAGGTGCTTCACGATGCCATAGAAGAACCTTTTTGTCTAAATGGTTCCATAAAGAACCTTTAACATCTAAAGAACCTTTCTGTTTCACAGAAGGTCCTTTGTGGCAAAAGAAGGTTCTTCAGATTATAAAAAGGTAAGAAAGAGATGGTTCTTCAAAGAACCTTTGACTGAATGGTTCTTTGTGGAACCAAAAATGGTTCTTCTATGGCATCGCTTGAAGAACCTTTTGAAGCACCTTTATTTTTAAGAGTGTACGTAACTCACATTACTTGTAATGCGTTACCCCCAACACTGCTTAAATCAACGCACTAAAATTGCATTGAAGGTATGCATTTTATAACTTCCCTGGAAAGTGAACATGTGACATGGTTGTTATTACTACAATGCTCTATTGTTTTTGTTTCGGTTAGTTTATTCAAGGAATATTCAACTTACATGTTGCCACATTGATTTATTAAAAGCAAAATACGTTTTTCTTTAAAATTTTCCAGTGAGGTCAAAGTTATTGACACTGGAATTGTTAGACGTTTTCTTCAGTAGTCAGTCTTTAATTTAATTTAATCATGTCACTCAATATACACTACTATTCAAACGTCTTTTTATGTTTTTAAAATAAGTCTCTTATATGCTCACCCTGGTTACATTTATTTGATGAATTAGTTTTACAGTAAAATCAGTAATATTGTGAAACATTCTTGTATTATTACAGGAACTGTTTTTTATTTATTTTAATATATTGTAAAATGTATAGTTTTTATTATTTAATGGAAAAAACTGAATGTTTAGCAGCCATTACTCCAGTCTTCAATGTCACATGATCCTCCAGAAATCATTCATACACCGATTTGGTGCTCAAGAAACATTTCTTATTATCAGTGTTGCGCTGCTTAAAGAAGTAGTTCATTTCAGAATGAAAATTTCCTTATGATTTACCAGAGGTAGAGAGTAGTGAAGTAACTCAAAAGTAATTCAAAGATTTACTTGAGTACAAGAAAGTACTACATTTTTTAATGTTCTTAAGTATCTAATTTGACCTTATTAGATACTTAAGAACATTAAAAAATGTAGTACTTTCTTGTACTCAAGTAAATCTTTGAGTTACTTTTACTTGAGTAAAAGTAAGAAAGTCATAGATTTCTAATGTAATTAGAAACATAGTGCAGTAAAAGGTACAATATTATGCTTTGGAATTCTGTGAATTAAATTTTTCTAAAGAAAAACACTCTGACACTTCAAAAGTACTTTTACAGCAGAGTAAAAATACTTCACTACTGTCCGCTTCTGTAATTTACTCACCCCCATGTCATCCAAAATGTTTATCTTTCTTTCTTCAGATGAAAAGAAATTAAGTTTTTTGAGAAAAACATTCCAGGAATTTTCTCCATATAGTGGATTTCAGTGATGTCCACTATACTGTAATTAGAACAGTGCAAATATTACTATACTATACTGAAGGTCCAAATTGCATTTTAACAGCTTCAACACGATCCCAGCCGAGGAATTAGTGTCTTATCTAATTAAATGATTGGTCATTTTCTTCAAAAAAAAAAAGTATATACTTTTTAACCACAAATGCTCATCTTGCACTCTAGGCATTGCGTAATCACATTGGAAAAGTCACGCATGGTTATTTCTTCTTATGTGTACTTCGGTTAAAAAACTCCATCTCAATTTCTCCTCCAACTTCACAATTGCCCAACATCATTGTTTTACCTTTTTTTTTTGTAAAGTGCATTTGAGTTTTTTTGCACGTTCACTTAATTTCTTTTCGACTGAAGACATGAACATCTTGGATGTCATGGGGGTGAGTAAATTATTAGGAAATTTTCATTCTGGGAGTGAACTTCTCCTTTATCATTTAAATATAAGATGAAAAGAAACCTCAAAACAAAAACATTTATTTGCAATAGAAACCTTTTGTAACATTATAAATGTCTTCACTGTCACTTTTGATCAATTTCATGTTTCCTTGCTCAAGAAAAGTCCAAATTCCTTTAATAAAAAATGTCCAATTGGCAAGCCATTTTATTTAGTCACCAAAGCCATTTCTACTAACAAATGACATTTGGTGAGAATACATTTTAGACATTTTAGGTTACATTATTTAAGTACTGTGGTATATACAATGTAAAAAAACAAGGTATTGTCAGTAAACCATAGTAAAAGAAAA
>NW_015542347.1:756231-763378 GCF_001515605.1 Sinocyclocheilus anshuiensis
AAAAGAAAGAAAGTCATAGATTTCTAATGTAATTAGAAACATAGTGCAGTAAAAGGTACAATATTATGCTTTGGAATTCTGTGAATTAAATTTTTCTAAAGAAAAACACTCTGACACTTCAAAAGTACTTTTACAGCAGAGTAAAAATACTTCACTACTGTCCGCTTCTGTAATTTACTCACCCCCATGTCATCCAAAATGTTTATCTTTCTTTCTTCAGATGAAAAGAAATTAAGTTTTTTGAGAAAAACATTCCAGGAATTTTCTCCATATAGTGGATTTCAGTGATGTCCACTATACTGTAATTAGAACAGTGCAAATATTACTATACTATACTGAAGGTCCAAATTGCATTTTAACAGCTTCAACACGATCCCAGCCGAGGAATTAGTGTCTTATCTAATTAAATGATTGGTCATTTTCTTCAAAAAAAAAAAGTATATACTTTTTAACCACAAATGCTCATCTTGCACTCTAGGCATTGCGTAATCACATTGGAAAAGTCACGCATGGTTATTTCTTCTTATGTGTACTTCGGTTAAAAAACTCCATCTCAATTTCTCCTCCAACTTCACAATTGCCCAACATCATTGTTTTACCTTTTTTTTTTGTAAAGTGCATTTGAGTTTTTTTGCACGTTCACTTAATTTCTTTTCGACTGAAGACATGAACATCTTGGATGTCATGGGGGTGAGTAAATTATTAGGAAATTTTCATTCTGGGAGTGAACTTCTCCTTTATCATTTAAATATAAGATGAAAAGAAACCTCAAAACAAAAACATTTATTTGCAATAGAAACCTTTTGTAACATTATAAATGTCTTCACTGTCACTTTTGATCAATTTCATGTTTCCTTGCTCAAGAAAAGTCCAAATTCCTTTAATAAAAAATGTCCAATTGGCAAGCCATTTTATTTAGTCACCAAAGCCATTTCTACTAACAAATGACATTTGGTGAGAATACATTTTAGACATTTTAGGTTACATTATTTAAGTACTGTGGTATATACAATGTAAAAAAACAAGGTATTGTCAGTAAACCATAGTAAAAGAAAACATTTATTGCATTCGCATAGTACCATTTCCTAAAACCAGTAATTACAGTGGCACTTTTTTTTGTGGAAAAACCTTCAATATAAAAGTAGAAATCATGTTTTGAATATATCTTTGCTTCACAAACCTTTATTTAAGCTTCAAAATTGATGAGTTACCCTCAAGCAGACGTGGCAATTTCTCCGCCTCCAGCTTTGGGAGTCTAACTGTGAAATAGAGACAAACATAAAGGTAGAAGCGTTCTTATTCCTGTCGGTGGTGGCCTGAGGGGATCCATTGACAGCTTTACTTCACTACACCATCTTAGTCGACCTTGGCTCATCTCAAAGCCCTTGTCCCTCCAGACAGACAATTTAGAGGTACGTCGGCAAACCGTCATCATTAACGTAAACCAAACATCATCTTCGGAAATGAGGGGCTGTTTTCTCAGTCTGTTGGCTCAAGGCTCAAAGCACACGTGGCTAATATTTCCACGTCAAGTTTGATTTTCTCTGTATTGTTCTCACAGTTGTCCCTGTGACGAGATTTGAATATAATTTTCTCTTAGGGTTGCTGTGGTGACAGAAGCAGGGTCTCTGCGTGTGCCAGTTGCCATGCAGTGGTTTGTTAGAAAAGAAGTACAAACGCCACTGCATGCTATCTAAAATTTACACAGAGCTGCATCTCGGTCAGTTTGCCTCCTATTTTCAGGATTTACTCGTTTGGCCCACACGTTCATTTCATGGTCTCTCGATTTGTCTTGTGCTTGTAGTTTTTACTTTACTGACCTCATCTCTGTTGTTAAAAAAGGCCTCGGATCTCTTGTCCTCCCAGTGCAGGTGGGCATGACTCACAAATGGACTTTCTGCCTACACAAACTCACACACACGGTTGCATTTACTGGAAAAGCGTGTCATGAATCACAGATATTCTCACAGGTGCCTTGATGACGTTGCAGAGACTACTGAGCGCACACACTAAAGCAAAAAAAAAACTGATTATCAAACAAACTATTGATTGAGATGTCATGATCTGTATTGATTGAGAAGTCAGGAAGCTCAGCGGTTGAATTTTTTCGGCTGGCTGTGTTGAACAGTAATGAGATGAACATAATAGATATACAGTAAATAGATAGATAATAATTTGCCCCGGTTGTGAATTGCATTGAGAAGTGATGCAGTTTGATAGGTGAAAGTTACAAAATAATAATAATTATACTGAATGTGCACTATACTTTGAATCTTAAAAGTATATTTAAAAAAAAATTTACTTGCAGATAAGGTAATATTAATGAAATAAAATGCCACTTACTGTAAGTATACTTAAAGAGATAAAAATTCCTTGACTGTTTCTTAACAAGTGCACTCTGTAATAATAATCAAAAATAATAAAATTTTATTTTAAAGTACATTTTGGAATTACTGTTCTATGTTTTGTTGTACTTTAAAGAAGTACACTTATTAAAACACACTGTAGTGTGTTATTCGATATTACATTTACCATAAATGTTTGTCTGCACATTTGGAAATACACGTTAACTTTATTTCAATAGAAGTAATTATGAAATTACATGAGAAGTACTTGCGTCCCACTTAAGTCAGTCAGCCCTGTAAATTTGCTTTAATACAGATTTAAACTATAATACATTTTCATTTAATTGCAATTAACATGCAGTTAAGTGTTTAAAACTTTACATTCAGTTCGCACTTAAGTATATGAAGTATATTATTTCCATTCTAAGTTAAAAGTATCAAAAAGTACAATTTGTGAAAACGATTTTACCGCACAAAAATGTGTTTAGTGAATTTGCCCTTTTGCCAAGATCATTTTTTTTTTATGTAGAGTCATCTTTCAGCCATCTTTCAAAGTGCTGTGCGATCGCCTAAATATGAGATACTGACAATGAAAACTGCTCAAACACAGTTTTATTGTATAAAACAAAAGTTTTATACAAATTCTGAATGGATTATAGAAAGCACACAAAGAGCACTCCCTTTATAATCAGTAAAAAGCTGTCTCTTAGTTTATTATGATCTCATGAAGTTTTGTTATACTTAATGAGAGAATTCACGAGCTTGCAAAACTCGGCAATGGACAAAACCTCTGGTGTTTTGAGAGGTGAGTGGATTCTAGCTTAAACGCCTCTGATTGGCAATTGCGATCAAGAAATCAACAGATATGTCTGTTAATGGCTACATTGCTCAACACTGCAAAAACACGATGTAAAAAGAAACCTTTTGATGTTCTCCAGAGCACAATCACAAATATTCACTGGATATTGTTTGCCGGAGTTTTCCCAGTGGGTACTCGAAGTGCTGTTTTTTTTACTTAGCTGCTTGTCGTATAAATTTAGATTTAATATTTGCTTAGAATTATTCCTGCAGCCTACAAAATCAGTACTGACAAGTTAAAAAGCATTGATCAAAAGCTATTTAGATGTGGTTTGGTTTCTACTTGAAAAACGGCTTGATTTGATCCGGTGCTTATCTGAAAGACAGTCAGCTCCTAATGAAAAGATTATGGAAAGGGATCAATGCTGCTCAGTGTATCACGGCCAATGTGGTTGTGTTGGCGAGACTTTTAGATTAGCATGTGATTCAGACTTCCCCTCACCCAAGGGGGCTCAAATCTCATTTCACATACTTTATCGACTCAATATGTCTTGTGCGGTGGGATGTGTTTCCATCACAGTACCCCAAGGACAAGATGAGAGAGCGACAATTTTGACACCTTGACAATCACACACATTCATAGACACTTATCTCTTGAGAGAAATGTGTCCGTGTCCATTTGCATTTAGCAGTGTGACAGTTTCCCGAGACTCATGTCAAATGCCTGGACACAGGGGAATAACGCTGGAATTTTAATGACAGGTCATATAAATTTTAGCCTACGTGATTTATGATTTTCAGAGCTAAACCATTTATGTATTAAAACTAAAGTGTTTAATTATCATTTTGGTGTTCAGAAATGGACTTTTATTGTTTGGGAGAACAGACAATCAACAGATATGGCTGAGCTAATGTTGCTGTGTTGGGCTGGTTCCCTCACATGTAAAAATCATGACCCTATTTAATTAAAAATGCCCAAGTTCATTATGTTATTAAAGTTCATTAAAAGTTCAGGAATGCAATAGCCTGATAATCAGATTATGATTAACCCCCGACTATCCTTTGTCCTGTAGAGAACCATGAGCACTGTGGAGGAGGAGCCGGACCACATGATACCATGAAGAGAAGCCTGCAGGTCCTGAGTAAGTCTCACGTTAATAAAGTCTTTTAATACTGATAGTGTTTTTTAAAGCTCTGTTTTGTCATGGTGATTTACAAAGGACCCTACGACCCTACTGTCCCATGTAATAATAATAATATAATTACAAAATATTTTAGGGCTGTAAAAGTTGACATGTTAACCACTGTTATTTTCTTATTGATTTACTATTAATAATAATTATGTTGTATTTTAATTTAACTTTGGATTATTTTATGTATTTTTGTCAATTTTATTATTATTATTGTTAAATGTATGTATAGTTTTTATTAATTAGCTTTAGTTTATTTAGTTTTAGTTATTTTAGTACTTTAAGTTAAACTAAACAAAAATGAGAAATGTCACCTTGGCAGCTGGCTGAAATAAAAATAAATTTAAGTTTTTATATTTAATTGTAAGTTAATGTTTTCAAGTAAAAAAATGTGCTTATGGTTTTAGTTTAAGTTGCAATATTATTGTGACATTCTGCATTCTAACGACTCATTTATTGTGGAAACAAAAAGATATAAAACATTTTCAATGAATTTCACTGAATACAGCTTACATTACTTCTTTTTCTTACACAGTATTAAAAAAGTATATTGTACATAACAGCCGTTGTAGTTTCTGTGGGTGCATGTTTTTTGGTTAAGTTGATTAACCAAGAAAATCTTGCTAATTAAACCAGTTTAAAACCCTTGTTGGGACACCAGCACACCTTCTACCCATCCCAGCTGTGCTGTCTTGGTCTTTTATTTTGTCTCTTTACTCAGAACACTTGCAGAACATTAGTATTGGCAACACACTCTTGATATCAGTCTGGCTGAGATCCAACATTAAAATGTGAAATGTATCAGGAACATGAGGTTGGATGGAGAAGGCTTCCTCCATTGTAGAACAACTTAAAAAAGAGATTTCATCACAGCAAATTCTGTTAGATGCCATGCTCAGACAAATCCAACACGAGTGTTAACAAAACCTCAAAACCTCAGTCAAAAAGTTTCAGTGAAATATACATTTCAGGCTCAGGTATATTTTAGCCATTCGATCAAACTGATGTCAATGGAGAAAAAAAAATTGTCTGGGAAAAAAACTGTTTTCAGTGCTTGGAAAGATTCAGGTCATTTTTCTATGTGAATGTTCAGAGTGTTTCCCAGCTGAGCCCTTTATGACCTGAGGCTGTAAGGACACTGTGGTTCTGGTGTCTCTGTAGGTGGCTTTAAAATAAGTCTATATACTGTATGTGAAGTGTTTAGTAATCATAAGAATTCATATGTAAAGTATAAATACATGTACATACATTATCGTACATTTGCACAGGCACCGAAATATGCATTGACAGCATCTAAAACATAAGCATGTTGGATATGAACAATTTTAGATATATACAAATGTTTATGAATCATTTTATGTCTATAGAACAATAGTACTGAATATATGTGACAAATTTACAAAATATCTTCATGGAACATGATCTTTACTTAATATCCTAATGATTTTTAGCATAAAAGAAAAGTCGATAATTTTGACCCATACAATGTATTGTTGGCTATTGCTGCAAATATACCCGTGCGACTTATGACTGGTTTTGTGGTCCAGGGTCACATATTAGGTTAATTAAATATTTTCAACGCCACCGTGTTTTTTAATGCATTTACCTAATTTGACATGTTCTATCTGATTTATTGTGCAGTATTCAGATTTTTTTTTTAAGAAATTAATACTTTTATTTAGCAAGGATGCATTAAATGACAGTAAAGACATTTACAATGTTACAAAATATTTCTATTTCAAATAAATGCTGTTCTTTTGAACTTTATATCTGTCAAAGTATCAAGAAAAATGCAGCACTACTGTTTTCAACATCATTAATTATTAAATGTTTCTTGAGCACAGCATATTAGTATTATTTCTGAAGAATCATATGATACTGAAGACTAGAGTAATGACTAGGAACATGCAGCTTTGCTGTCTCAGGAATAAATTACATTTTAAAATATATTCAAATCAAAATCAGTTATTTTAAATTGTAATACAGTATGTATTAGGGGTGGAACCTGTTGATGGATGCGCGTTCTGGCTTCCCAATACATTACAACAACAGCGATGAATAAAAAAAGTGGACAAACCATTCACTCGTTCAATGCGATTAAGCCCTCTCTGAAGTATTGTGTTTAAATGGACAAATTCACACAAAAACTATGTCAAAATGCCCGTCTTGGTAAGTATCCTATAGCAGACATAGCCGGCTGAACATACTGTATCAGTGCATTCTCTTAAAGTGACAGCACTTTCTTAATATTAATCAAACAGCAACAACAAAGAAATCACTCACTGCTCTTGATTGAATAGATTTTGTAACTTTAATAAAGATTCATCTTTAATTTATACAGTAAAATATGCAATGCTGTTTTACATTTCATTACTTTATTCAATTTCTGTACCTAAAAACTAATTTTAGACCTACCTAAAAAAAAATGAAAATCACTGTTTATTTTATTTGTATCTTTACTCAATTGTATTTATTTCTGCTGTTGCTTGTAGTTAGACAGATTATTCTTAATTTCTTTATTTTTATTTGACAGTATAGAGTTTTTGCCTAAACATAGCACATACCAAACCGTACCGAAACCGTGTCTCTAAAACCGTGATACAAACCGAACCGTGAGTAAGTTGAACCGTTCCACCCCTAGTATGTATATATTAATATATGTTAAGATGTTTGTTTTAAAGCTGTTCATACATAAATATACATTCATATTGTACATTTCAGCATAAATGTACAATAGCACATACCCGAAACCGTGACTCTAAAACCGTGATACAAACCGAACCGTGAGTAAGTTGAACCGTTCCAACCGTTCCA
>NW_015542347.1:763779-771015 GCF_001515605.1 Sinocyclocheilus anshuiensis
TTAGCAAATGGCTGCAATATAACAAAGAGTGAAAAATTTAAGGGGGTCTGAATACTTTCCGTACCCACTGTATATATATATATATATTAGGGGTGTAATGGTTCTCGGTAAAAAAATCAAACTGTACCGTTCTCCACCCACGGCTCGGCACGCACTTGCACCGCGGTTCAACTTAAATCTGACAACGCATCTGTAATACGGTTCGTTAAAAATAACAACATGTAAAACAGACAGAGTTCGACTAATATATTTTTCTGTCGATTGGCGATGCGCGTGCATTCTGGCTTCCCAATACATTATAAAAAAACAAAAAACATATCAGTGTACTGGATCCGTGCATTGTCTTAAAGTGACAGCAGGCTATTTACCTGCTGTCTGTGTTTTTAATGTTAATCAAACAACAAAAGACAAGGATATCACTCACTGCTTTTGATTGAATAGCTTTTGTAACTTTAATAAGGATTAATCTTCAAGTTATATAGTCAAATATGCAATGCTATTTTACATTTCATTACTTTATTCAATTTCTGTACCTACACTGTAAATTATTTCCAGGATTTCACAAGATGTTACTGTAATATTTCACTGTAAATTGCATTATTATCACTTCACAGGCTTTAACTGTGATATTTCACAGTATAATAACGTATTCAGAATTTCACTGTGAAAATACTGCAGGCGGGTCAGTTACAGGAAACTACTGTGAATTTGCGCGCAATTTTTTTTTATAAAAACTAATGTTAGACCTACCTAAAAAAACTGAAAATCATTGTTTATTTTATTTGTATCTTTTTTCACTGTTTATTTATTTGTGCTGTTACTTGTAGTTAAGATTATTTATTCTTATTTTCTTTATTTTTATTTGACAATATAGTTTTTTCCCTAAACATAGCACATACCCAACCGTACCGAAACCGTGACTCTAAAACCGTGATACAAACCGAACCACAGTATAATAACGTATTCAGAATTTCACTGTGAAAATACTGCAGGTGGGTCAGTTACAGGAAACTACTGTGAATTTGCGCGCAATTTTTTTTAATAAAAACTAATGTTAGACCTACCTAAAAAAACTGAAAATCATTGTTTATTTTATTTGTATCTTTACTCTATTGTATTTATTTGTGCTGTTGCTTGTAGTTAGACAGATTATTCTTATTTTCTTTATTTTTATTTGACAGTATAGTTTTTCCCTAAACATAGCACATACCAAACCATACGAACCGTGAGTAAGTTGAACCGTTCCACCCCTAGTATGTATATATTAATATATGTTAAGATGTTTGTTTTAAAGCTGTTCATACATAAATATACATTCATATTGTACATTTCAGCATAAATGTACAAATGTTACATATGAATACGTACAAAAACTAATTAGATCAGGCTGGAATGCCAAAGTTTTACTGGTAGGTTGATAATAATTTATCAATGCTCAAGAAATGTATCAATGATTTATAAATTTAAACATTCTTCTGAATTTTGTTGTGCAATTAGCTCTGCTGCTACCGCAACATATCATAATTAAATGCAATTTGCACTCTGTTAACCTTCTGGCGTGGCCTGAGGTTAAGTGCTTTGCTCGAGGGCACAGTGATGATAGTTCAAAGATCAGCATGTGTGGGGTTTATATATGCAGTTTTAGTTACAAGCTACTTTAACCCCTTATACACATTGCATTTAAGTTGGCAGTTTCCTGCCAAAGCAACTTGCCGCAGAAATTAATAAGGACCTTGCCAAACCTGCCTGTTAGTTAGTTAGTTAGTTAGTTATGTAACAAGAGCAGTTCATGAGTCATAGTTAGTTTTGGAACTAAATAGTACTGATAACAAGAGAAATTTTCGTTGTTTCACTGTCAGTTTGTTTGTGTCTTTCGTGTCTATCTGTTCATCAGCTCATCTGTAGGGACGGCACCATTTGTTTAAAGTAAACTGAATTTAGCTGATGGCTTTCTCATGAAATTATGGTGTGATTGCTTTTCTCCCTGGAGTGCAGATGGCATTGTGAGGCTATTTGAATAAAATGGCTTTTGTCAAATAACATCCTAAACTGGAATTCAAAAGGAATGCTCCTTCTCAATTCAAAAGGAATCCCAAAGGCAGAATGTTTCACTGCAACGGCCATTATTTCATTGTCACAGCTATTTTGAGCAGCAGTAGCCCAGTGACATTACTTATGTGCTAAGAATTTCCTGTTTAAAGTGTTTACTTCCTGTGCAGCCAAAGTAATTTGTTAGTGCCCCAGTAAATGACAGACTTGATGTATTCGGAAAACAAATTGATTCCTTCAGTGCCAAGTGCATCTTGTTCGTCCGCCCTCCTGATTGGATAAACATCTGAAAGTTCAGAGGCATTACAGAGGACCAACGCAACCGAAATCACACAAACAGGAAGCAATTATCAGAGGGTGTTATGGTTCCCGCCTTATCTATGAGCTCACATCTGCACCACCCTGCCCCTCCCTCAACACAGGAAGTGCCCAAAGCGGCCCACAATCCTCTGGAGGATCCCTAACTTTAAAGACCACGGCTCCCTAAGAGACACCAGTGGAATTTATTCATTGGTTGTTTTGGTTTTGTTCACATTTATAGCTTAAAATAATGCTTTGTGTGACTGTCAAAGAGCGATTTTATTTAGCGTCTCACACTGTTAGCATGTCAACAGCTAAAATGTGAAAAGAGACTTTGGCAGATTATTTTTTTTTCTTAGAGAGATTTTGTAGTTTTAGATCATGTTGTCTCTGTTTAAACCTGGTATTCCAGTTAAACCTGATCAGATCACAAGTGGTCAACAGAGACAGATTGCCATCAGTACATCTGGTATTTACATGCATCTCAGATGTGTTCTGTCAATATATCAGCTTGGCACAGATTCTAATATTATAATATCAAAACCTCATTAAAAGGCTACAATTCTGGGGAATTTTTCTTTTATCATTATTTACTTGGAAAAATGCAGTCAAGCAGTTTATGTTTGTTTTGAAACAGGAAGTAACATCATAGAGAGGTCCCCAGTAGACACTCATGTGTGTCAAGATCAGTACATCTCTTAAAATATCGGTTCATTTCGCAAGGCACAGTTTGTTCAGGTTGTAAAATGACATATTTATTGATATTGATAATAAACCCTAATCCTATAGTAAGTACATGTAGTTAATTAAAATTACTCATTACTTAAATGTATAATGCACTGTAACAAGGACACCTTAAAATAAAGTCTAACGCATAGAGGTATTTATGAATAAATAATGCATGTCATTTGTTAAAAAATACTTCAAAAATCACTACCGTTCACAAAATGAATGTTTTGAAGTCTCTTATGCTCACCAAGGCTGCAATTATTTAATCAAAAATACAGTAAAAATGATATTGTGAAATATTATTGTTATTCTTTAATATATTTTAAAATGGCAAAGTTGAATTTTCCTCAGTCATTACTCCAGTCTTCACTGTTACATGAATCCAGAAATCATTCTAATATGTTGATTTGGTGCTCAGGAAGCTTTTCAGTGTTTCAGTGAAAACTGTTGTGTTGCTTGTGATTTATTTTTTGAATTCTTTGATAAATATAAAGTTCAAAAGAAAAGCATCTATTTGAAATTGAAATCCTTTGTAACTTTATAAATGTCTTTAATGTATTTAAAAAAAATCGATTTAATGCCTCCTTGCTGAATAAATTTTTTTTAATTTAAATTTTACTCTTCCCTTATATGGATGTTAACGCCAGGTGTAATCTTGTCTCAGAAGGTTTCTGCATCTTATGTAATAGCTTGTTAGACTTTTGTCTCAAGGCTAAAGTCGTAGCCCACTGCAGAATACTAATTTTAGCTGGTGTCCTGGACCAATTAATGTGACAGAGATTAAACACACAATTATGGAATTCTGAGGGGTCAAGGGAGGATTTAAAGGTTCATTACCAAAAGAACAGTGTTTACATCTTTACAGTGTTTACATGGAAACCGCCAGACTTGCCAGTTATTGAGTATCTCAGCAAAGCACTGTGCTAATCAATGCTTTGGCTAAACACCCAGAATAGCCCTTTTCCCTGCTCCTTCCTTTTGCATTTTCTGCTTGACTCAGTGCCTAGTTTATTACCGTTGAACCAGTGTTTAGTATGTGGTTCTCGCTACAGGGAAGCTTGTTCAATTTTCCACTGGGTGCACATCATGTGGAGTGGACATGTCTCTGCTCTGCTGCATGTGTGCACCCAGCAAAGCAGTAATGCTGATGTCTGCTACTGTGTCCTATTTTCGGATGTTCCTTAGATTGGAATGGGCCTTGTGTGCAGTAGTGAACTGGAACTCATTTAAAGCTTCTGCCACACATGCAGATTTCCATTCTTCTGTGTACTGTAGAGCGTCACATGGCTGTGCAAAGTACCACAAAAGATTAGATGGCCAAAACCAGCAAGTATAGAATGTTGTAGAATTGATTACCATCCTGACAGACATCCACAAATCTGTGTTCCACCAAGAGATTGGTGGACATCCTGGTTTGATTGATTAGGCCTTTTTGGATGCTTAGTTGAGAAAAGATTTATACACAAATACACTACAACACAAATATATAATATTTAATATAACTTAATATATTTTAATATATACACCATAATATATGCTCCAGCATTCTGCGGATGCATACAAATATACTTTATACAAAGATTCAAAATGAGACATATAAAAAAATCACATTCTTTTCAGTTCTGTCAGTGTTGTAAAGTAATAACCCAAAACAATTGTTGTTGTTAATAATAATATCCCTATTATAAATAAAAGCATATTAGGAGATGATTTGCAGAATGTTCAGGCTGTCTTGGCCTGTTAAGCTTCATAAAGAACAAAAAGCAGCATAAATGTACAAAGTAGTTCATATGACTTGTGTAATATAAATGTTGTGCACTATAATGCAAGTCATACATTAGCTTTGTGTCATTTGCACGTTAAAACTTGGTGCACTGGGATGGGATCAGCTACGAAACTATAGCATCTTCTCCAATTTGTTTCACTTGTGGCAGTCAACACTGTTGCAGCCTCATACTGCAGATGCCAGCTTGGCTCGTTGTCTCCGGAGGTGAGGTTATGTGTAATATTGAATGATGGATGGGAAGATAAGCTGTAAACCCATGCAATCTGTCGAGGCCATTTGAGATCTCAGTATCTGCAGCTCTAATGTGAGAGACTTGCAGACAGTTCAAGGATCACAGTGGGCAGGATGGATCTTTCCATGTGATTTATTAATGTCACAGCTATGTCGGACTTTAGGAAAGTCACAGGCTGCTTAAACATTCCAAAGACTTTTAATTTAGAATGTTTACCGCATAAATTCCACTTCCACCGTCAATTTCTCAATGAGCTAATGAATACAGATCGGCTTCATCATAAATCATAAAGTAATTTAAGAGTGATAATACATCCTAATACCTAGCAACCCCTACACCTTTTCCCATTCCTGCCCACACATACTTTTAACCTTGCTCAGCTTTAAATAGCTTAATGGGTTAATTATCTCTAAAACAATATATGTATATATCAAAAATATACTCGCTGAAAATATTATGCTATCCTGAAGAACTTAAATCTTTGACACATGTGCATATTTAAAGGAATAGTTCACCCAAAAATGAACATTCTGTCATTATACTCACCCTCATGTCGTTCCAAACCCATAAGACCTTTGTTCATCTTCGGAACACAAATTAAGATCTTTTATGAAATCCGAGAGCTTTCTGACCCTCCATAGACAGCAATGTAACTGAAATGCTCCCAGGCCCAGAAATGTAGTAAGGACATCGTTAAAATAGTCCATGTGACATCAGTTGTTCAACCGGAATTTTACGAAGCTACGAGAATACTTTTGTGTGCAAAGAAAACAAAAATAATGACTTTATTCAACATTTATATTCAACACACACACACACACACACACACACACACACACATACATACTGTGTGTATATATATACAGTATCTCACAGAAGTGAGTACACCCCTCACATTTTTGTAAATATTTTATTATATCTTTTCATGTGACAACACTGAAGAAATGACACTTTGCACAAAATATTGACACTTTGGGCCCAATTTGGACATTTTCACTTAGGGGTGTACTCACTTTTGTGGCCAGCGGTTTAGACATTAATGGCTGTGTGTTGAGTTATTTTGAGGGGACAGCAAATTTACACTGTTATACAAGCTGTACACTCACTACTTTACATTGTAGCAAATTGTCATTTCTTCAGTGTTGTCACATGAAAAGGTATAATAAAATATTTACAAAAATGTGAGGGGTGTACTCACTTCAGTGAGATACTGTATATATATATTTTTTTTTTTTCACTATATAAAAACTTCCAAAATATGAAAGAACCAAAACAAAAACTGCGATGTACTTCTGTGTCAGAGAAAAACTCCACCAGCCATCCATCTCTGAATGTTATGTTTTAAATTGCAGATGGCAGCGCATGTAATTTTGTAATGAAAGTCATTTTTTAGCACCGAAACAGAGGAAGCAATTATTGCAAGGTTAATCATTCCATGTGCAAGCCCTAGCTTGTCAAACTAATTTATCTACTGCAGAATAACAAAGAACTTTTGCATATGCCTTTTCCATTTTCCATTCTTCGTTTATTCATGTTCTCAGTCTTTTAATGCAGTCCTAGTGTCCTGTCACTCTCCTCATCTTCACACCTCTACATCTTTCTTTACAGCAGCATTCACTCCGTTACGTAATGGATGTTCATTAAAGTGTTCACTTTTTTGCTGGACTCTCTATCACTGGTTTTTCAAATTGCTTTCATTGCAAACACCTCTCCTGTTTCTATGTGAAGGAAGAGGTCAGACCTTTCCGTCTGCATTAGTCCTGGTTAGGGTCAGGTAGTGAGTATAGACTCCATCAACAGAGAGATGCTGCTCCAGCTAATTACACCTCTCTGACCCAGACACTGCATGTACACACACACATACTATAGACGCTGTATGTGACATTGATCAGTACACACACACTCACACATGTTGGGTTTCCATGTTTTATGGGGACATTCCATAGGCCTAATATACTGTAAAAACTGTATCCGCTTACCCTAACCCTACCCATAACACAAAACATTGCATTTTAAGTTTTTAAAAAAACTATCATTCTATATGATTTAATATTGAAACAGCTTAGCTTTAAATAGCTTAAATAGTTGATTATCTCAAATATATATATATATATATATATATATATATATATATATATAT
>NW_015542347.1:771251-772201 GCF_001515605.1 Sinocyclocheilus anshuiensis
AACTAATCATTCTGTATGATTTAATATTTAGCATAGCTATTATAGGCTATGATTTATAAGCTTGTTTCCTCATAGGGACCAAACACACACACACACACACACACACACTCACACAATCATATATTTTTTTCTACTTTTCTTCTAAATTACATTGTGATTGTAAATAATCTCGAAAAAAATAAAAATAAATAAATAATATATAACAAATAATAATTGTTAAAAAATTAACCAAATTTTGTCAACACTTTGGAGGAAATTTATTGTAAATGACACAAATGGCAATGTCAAATTTATGTCAAAATTTATAATATAAAATAAATATTGAAATGGTTTATGAACATTTGAGTGTTTGTTCAGATTATTATAGTTTTCAAAATGTATATATGGATTTTTATTTTATGATGAATTTTTATAGTTTAAGATTGAAAGGGGTCATATGATGCGATTTCAAGTTTTCCTTTCTCTTTGGAGTGTTACAAGCTGTTCGTGAATAGATAAGATCCCTGTAAGAAAGTTGCAAAGACTAAAGTCTCAAACCCAAAAAGATATTCTTTATAAAAGTTAAGACTGGTCCACGCCCTCCTAAAACGCCTCATTTAAACATGCCCCCATATGTCTACGTCACTGTGTGGGAAGATTTGCATATCGCCGCCCAAATGTTCACGCAAAGAAAGAAGGCGTAACTTTATTGTTGCTGCCACCGCTGCCGCCATGTTGTGAAGACACTGTGTGTTTTGTTTGCGAAAGCGAAAATACTCTGTTTGGCCTTCCAAAAGAGGACACATCTAGAAATCAGTGGTTAAAGTTGTATTTACAACACTGTTCCAGAACAGTTCAACCCAAATATTCAGATGTGTGCAGCGCATTTTATGGAGGACTGTTTCCTGATCCTGGAAGAGTAGACTACAATGACGGCTGCTCTGACTCACAGACTGTAAGTACGTTTTCAT
>NW_015542347.1:772287-789049 GCF_001515605.1 Sinocyclocheilus anshuiensis
AAAAAGGCGGGGCATAGAGGAGAAACAATAATGTACAGTATGTGGAAAATAATGTGTTTTTTTAACCGCATAAACACATTTCATTACAAGTGACAAGTGACCTGACATGTGGCCAAGTATGGTGACCCATACTCGGAATTAGTGCTCTGCATTTATCCCATCCAAAGTGCACACACACAGCAGTGAACACACACACCGTGAACACACACATTGGGCAGTGGGCAGCCATTTTTGCTGCGGCGCCCGGGGAGCAGTTGGGGGTTCGGTGCCTTGCACAAGGGCACCTCAGTCGTGGTATTGAAGGTGGGAGAGAGCGCTGTACATTCACTCCCCCCACCTACAATCCCTGCTTAGCATATAACTTAATAATCATTTGTGAACGTATAGTCATGTTTTGTAAATTATTAGTTAATCATCATCTAATCACTTGTAAATTATTTATAACTTAATCTACAAAACATAGATAAAAATATTAACATATCACTTATTAATTAATCATTTATGAATGCATAGTCATGTTTTGTAAATGATTAGTTCATCATTAACTAATTACTTGTAAATTACTTGTAAATTAATTAACAAAACATAAACAAATTGTTAGCATATCACGTATTAATCGCTTATGAATATTTTGTGAATGATTAGTTCATCATTAACTAATCACTTATAAATGACTTGCAACTGAATGTTATTATAAAGTGTTACCAAATCAACCTCTGAGACATTAGAAGTGTCTGTAGTTGAAGTAACACCCACATGCCCCTTATGGTCCAGTGCTCATCTTGCAAAGTATCCATTGTGTGTTTTCACCCAGTGCTGTGATGTATTATGTGCTGTCCTCCTGTGCCTCCCCCTCACTATTACACTGTGAGTCACAGGAGTGTGGATGTGTGTTTGTGTGCTAGCATAAATGTCACTAGAGAGTGAGTCATTCACTGATAGATTGGAGGTAACCTTGGTAAGGCCAGTGTTTTTAAAAGCAAAAAAAAACAGTAGTATGACAAATTCTTTGTCTTTCTTTGTCACTTCCATTCATACACACATACAACCACACACATACTGTACGTCACTCGTGGATTAACGTGATTTACTCAAGTTGGACATGTTCCTGGATCATCCTTTTTTGGTTTTCTACTTAACAATAGTCCTAATCTAAGACTCAGACAGAACACCCACAGACCGCCCACAGTCTGTTCACTGAAGGTCTGATGTATATTGCCAACAAAAAATGCAAGAACTGCCTGAAATAGTCATGTACACTCTGACTGGATGCCGGTACGCCATTTATGGGAGTTGGTGTACTTAAAAAGACTGCCTTAGTAGTAGGCTACCAAATCTTTGAAGGTATAGAGCAGAAATTAATATTTAGAATTGTCAGTCATATGATCTGTAATTATTACTTTTTGTTAGATAGAAATTCTGTGTAATCCTATGAAATACAGGCTAGTTTGCTAGTATGCTAGTAGCCCATGCGATTCCATGTAGCAGAAATATAAAGAATAGCATTCTTGTATGATATATATGATATATATATGATATATGCTAGAATGATATTCCATATGACAGAAATAGTCAAATTAGCATGCTTGTATGCTATAGTACATATGCTATGTTTTGCTATATATGCTATGCTATTCCATATAGTAGAAATAGTAAGAGTAGCATGCTAGTATGCAACATATTCCAGTATTCATGATATGTTATATGGGACATTCTACCAGAAATTTACATTATCTGTCCTTGACTTGTTACAGTGAATAAAAAGTATTACATCCAAAAAATGTCTAAAACTGACTGATGGTTGATTTCTGTGAGTTGTTCTGTAAAGGAATATGTCATTCATTAGGTTCTCAGATATTTTTTAATTTATTAAAAACACTTTTGAAAATTACAAATCCTGTCCTTGTCCTTGTCCTCAGCCAAATTTGACCTACAGCTTTCATAGTTTTGCTAAAAACTGTTATTTAGAAAAAAAACTCCATCAATAACAAGTTTAAGTTGTTATCATTCACATCAACTGATTAAAAACATGAAATTATACATAAATTCTACAAATAAATACTATTTTACAACTGTCCCCATGTTTTCGGTCAGTCCTGTCACGTTTACATAAAATTCAACATAAAATGTGTGTAATGCGTCTTTAAAGGTATGACTCAAAGGAAGTGACATCATTTGACTGAGGTGAAGCTGAAACTGATCAAGGGTGCATTCTGACATTGAATTTTATGATTTTAAGCTTGCTTTTGTATGATTTTTTTGAGGAGGACGAGCTAAAGGGTCAGGCCCTGTCACGGTAAAACATCCCAGAAAATACCGTATTGGCCCAAATATAAGACAACCCTGATTATAAGACGACCCCGCTTTTTCCAGATATACCTTTTGGAAAAAGGCTTTTTAAAAACCAAATCTTGTCTTTTCGTAGTAAAACTTAAAAAAAAAAACAGATAGCCCATCTGAATTAGGATATTTAGGCTATCCATCTAATAGTAGCCTACCAAAATCTTATTAACAGTAGAAGTTAAATCTTACTGTAGTCTTCAAATCTGGGTACTGTCTTACGTTTTAAAATCACAAAGGGAGTTTGGTCCCATCAGGCTAACGTGACAGTCATGACTCATGCAGCTGTAAGGTTTTCTTTTTCTTTTGTTTTTACTCGCGATCTTTACAACACGCATTACATTACGTATTTCATGGCACACTCGTTTTATGCGTATTTGGCGCCACCTATTGTTGTGGGTGTATTATTGACATGTCAAAGTCTAGAGCCTGAATATAAGACGACCGCGTTTTTTCAGATGTATTTCCAAGAAAAAAACATCTTATATCTTATATTCGGGTCAATACGGTAATGAAAATCGTTTAAATCCAAAACATGTCTAAAAAAGTTACTGAAATTCCTTGATTGCATGTTAACAGTTTTTATGCTAGCATGCTAGCAGGCTGAGTAATGGCAGTTTAAAATGGCCGACCGTCAGGCCCTGTCACATCAGGCCCCGTCACATCCCTGTGTGTGAGGGCCTGACAGTCCTGTGACACTGCCTTACAAGTGAATGGCATTGTTGTTTTTTATTACCTTTATTGCATATAATATGTATTTAACGCATGCCATAGTAAAACATTATTTGAATAAATAGACATTACACTGTAAATCTGAAGCTTTTTATGCTCATCGACAAATTTTTTAAATTTTATCCCTCTTTTACCTAGGCCTATGTAGCACTGCACTTTGTATATGAATTATATTTCAATACATATGAAGAGTTTATTTGCAAAAACAGATTAGTCAAACTTTAGTTGGGTTATTTTGATTAGGTTAAAAAATAACTAACAATTACAGCTAACTAACACAATAAAACACAATTAAAACATGATTACATAATAAAAAACATGATTTTTGAAAATAAAAAAAAACGGAGTTATCTGTTTTTGCAAATAAACTCTTCATATATAGATGTAATTGTCATCTATATAAGCTTTGAGTAATGATGACTGTAATTATTCCAATTCATACAGATACCATGGTAATATCTACATTATTACCTAGGAAATTACATGCAATTTCCGTTATTAACATGTAATTTCCTAAGTAATAATGCAGATATTACCATTGTATTGCCCTGTTATTACTGAGCCGTAATATTATGTGGTACCACAGTTACTTTACTTTGTGCTATTCAGTTAAATGTCTATACATTTGCTGTATCATAGTAAAATATACTTTATATATTATGAAGTTATATTTATATTTATTACACCCGTGTACAGTGGAAATGTACGTTTCTGGTAGAATGTCCCATATATGCTAGTATACTATTCCATAGTATACACAGAAATAGTAAGAGTAGCATGCTAATATGCTACATAGGCCTATGCTATATTCTACTACCTTGTTGAAAAAACAGCATATGCTGGTTAGGTATGTTTTGAAGCATGGCAGCGGGTTTGAGCTGGTCATAAGCTGGTTTAAGCTGGTCCTTAGTTGGTCATGAGCTGGTTTAAGCTGGAACTAGTTGCTTATGACCAGCTTAGGACCAGCACATGACTATCTTAAACCAGCTCAAACAAGCTGCCATGCTTCAAAATGTACCTAACCAGCATATGCTGTTTTTTCAACAGAGTAGTATGCTATTCCATATGGCAGAATTAGTAGCAAAAGAGTAGCATGCTAGTATTTTGTCTGTAATGAAGTTTTTTGGCTTATGATTTTCCTGTGTGATTTCTCATCTTTCATATAACATAATTTTTGACTCATCATCCAAATAATTAATTAATTAACATAGTACAAACCAGAGGGAGACATTAAAATACCAATACACCAAAAACTCAATACAAATTACTAAGGGATTTTTCTGATGCTAAGACTTAAAAGCCATTTCCACACTTTTAATATTTTTGATTTGATAAATTGTAAAACATGACTGTGCTAATAGGACAGCGTGTGTTTACATTGGACCAGGGAGCTCATGTTCAGATGATTTTAGTGGCTGTGTGAACCTTCAGATCCATGGCTTGTTAAACGCTCTGGGAGTCTGTTGAGGATGTGTACTGAGGGGAGAGAGCTAAGAGCTTGTGTCTGATCTAAACACACCACTTTGTTGTGAAATAAGCAACGATTCATGTTTTATTTACAGGGTGATGTTTTATTAATGCTGTGTTGGATTGGTAAGGCTGGATGTTAGATGTAATTCCTTTTGATTCCAAAAAATAAATAAAACAGGACACAGCAAATACTGTCAACAACTTTGAAATCAGCATGGTCATATTGTCATCATAGCCATGTAGATTTCTTGCATGGGCATGCTCGTGTTTGATATAGTAATTTGGAATTAGCATTAGCACTTGAATGAAACACTGTTTATCTCTCTTCACTGCTTACTCAACATGGGCAACTTTTGATAGGTAGGAAACATACTCAATTACAAACGTTACCTTCAGTTCCCTGAGATACAGGAACAAGTACTGCGTCTGCTAAGACACTATGGGAAAAAGTCATTTTTTTCTCCTGAACTGAAGCCTTTTTCAATAACGCACTCTAACTGCACGACCATTGGTTCTGGTGGTGCTGCATGAACCTATGACCACGAAGCCCGCCAAAGCCTGCCAGAATGGGTGGGGCCATCTGGCTATATAAGCGGGTGCTTCGCCATAGGATTCAGATTACTTCGACTGAAGCGACGACTGAGTCGTGCAGCTGCATAGCACGGCTAGCAACGCAGTACTCGTTCCCGTATCTCAGGGAACCGAGGTTACATTTGTAACCGAGTACGTTCCCTATTGATACTTAACTCGTACTGCGTCTGCTAAGACGCTATGGGAACCAGTACAATCACGCCGTGCTATGGCAGAGGAACGACTACAAGTGTATCCTTGCCCTAGGCACCTCAGGGCCCAAGGAGACAAGAATAGTAAACACCTCCAAGGTGAACGGGCTAAGCTCACAGAGGTCACACCCGGCCTGAGTGATCGTTCCAGAAGACTTGCACAGCCCCGGCACCCATGAGGGCCGAGAGCGCACAAGTAAAGCCTCTGATGGGTTTGAGCATGCTACACCAAACTCCTGCTCAGAGCGGTACTGCGTATGCCAGTTATGCAGAAAGAACCCTAGCCTGCAAGGCAGGGACGTCCAGGTTATAAAACCTAGCAAATGTGGATGGCGGGGCCCAACCGGCCGTCGCACAAATTTCCGCAATGGACAGTGTTGGGGAGTAGCTAGCTATAAGTAGCGACGCTACTAGCATAACTAAATTTTTCAGTAGCTTTACAGTAGCGATGCTACTTTTAAAACAGTGTAGCTTTTCCTGTAGCTAACTACTTTTTCCAGCAAGTGGCGGTGTAGCGCGACCAAATGCTAAATTCCGTTTTGCATTCTGATGAGTCACGAGTCTGTAATGCATTGAAGCAGCGCACACAGCGTCTTCTTCTGACTAGATCACAAACTAAATTTGATCATTACCGCCATCTGTTGTGATATCACGCACCGTGCGGCTTTACAGTCTTTCCACCCACAAGAGATCATCTGATGATATGGCAAAGGATGTACAGGAGTGGATATTTCACATGAATCAACTGTAATTTATGTTAGTAGCAATTTTGCACTTTGCTATTTTGCTACATAACTGTATAACTATACAGTAGCCTATTTTATTATTGTGTGTATCGGATAGTTTACAAAATCAAATGATTGGGACACTTTTTGTCATTGAAATGGCTTGGAAAAGTGTCCCAATCAACCTGAATTCACCCCACTCTTTGAAATCATGATTGCATTACGTTGTTTTAAACCCCAAATATTTTACTAATAACTTTATTATATTTTACTTATAACTTCATTATAATTCTTCAGTAATAATTATTTAGTTATTTGTAATGTTAATTATAAAAAAAAATAAAATAAAAAATTGAAAGTAGTTTCAATGTAGCTAGCTACTTTTTGATAGTAACTTGTAGTGTAGCTAGCTACTTTTTCAGAAGGGTAGCTTGAATGTAGCTTAACTACTTTAATTTACAAGTAGCTTGTAGCTGGTCAAGCTACAGTTTCAGAGTAGCTTCCCCAACACTGGCAATGGACACGCCGCTAGATCATGCCCAAGAAGAGCAGACGCCTCTAGTTGAATGGGCTCGTACTCCAATGGGGCACTGCAGGCCCAAGGAAGAGTAGGCTAGCATAATAGCATCAACTATCCACTTAGAAAGTCTCTGCTTCGTGACCGGATGCCCTCGGCCACCGAAGCAAACAAAGAGCTGTTCAGACTGCCTAAATTTTCAGCGCCCTGTCAGAGTAAATTCAACTCCTGGTCCTCTTCTGAGGGAGGAAGCACAGAGAGTGTAGTGACCTGCGCCCTGAATGGAGTAGAGAGCACCTTAGGTATATAACCATGCCTCGGTTTCAGGACGACCTTAGAGTCGCCAGGCCCGAACTCCAGGCAGGTAGGGCTCACAGAGAGTGCCTGTAAGTCTCCCATTCATTTGACCGATGCTAAAGCTAGCAGCAGAGCGGTTTTCAACGACAGGGACCGAAGGTCAACAGACTGCAGCGGCTCAAAGGGAGGACCCTTCAAGGCCCTCAGAACAGTGGACAGGTCCCACGTAGGGACAGTGAGGCGACGGGGTGGATTCAGCCTCCTAGCCCCCCTCAGAAAATGGAAAGTTTGTTTGAGCGTGGATTGGGGGTGCCATATCGTCCTGTTCGCCTGAGAGAGAAGATCCCGCCTCAGGGTAATGGGCCATGGGGCTGCTATGAGCAGCTGCAACAGCTCTGATAACCAATGCTGGTTTCTCCAGAGCGGGGCCACCAGGAGAACCTTGTGTTCTTGTTCCCTGATTCGTCTGATTACCTGCAGGATCAGGGCGATCAGGGGAAAAGCATAGAGAAGGAGGTTGGGCCAGTTGTGGGCCAATGCGTCCTTGTCCCTGGAATAATAAATTGGGCAATGAGTTGCCTTTTGAGGCGAAGAGGTCCACTTCCGCCTTGCCAAAGACCTTCCAAATTTTTTCAACCGTCTGCTGATGAAGCATCCACTCTTCTGAGGGGACTTTGCTTCGTGACAACATGTCCGCTCCTTGGTTCAGTTTCCCCGAAACGTGCACTGCTCTCAGCGAGCGCAAGTTGAGCTGAGCCCATTCCAGGAGGCGCTCCACCAGCACAAAGAAGCGCCTCGAGGAAAGCCCTCCCTGGCGATTTATGTAGGACACCACGGTCATGCTGTCTGAGTGGACCAGAATGTGGTGTCCCCTCAGGTCCGGTAGGAAGGTTTGACAGGCCCGACATACCGCCAGCATTTTGAGGCAGTTGATGTGAAGACCATCCTCCACTTTCGAGCAGAGGCCGAAAGACGGTTTTCCTTCACACAGGTTTTCCTTCACACAACACAACCCGAGTTGGAAGCATCTGTCGAAACCACCTTTCTCCTGCTGACCATTCCCAGGGGGGTGCCCTGTTCCACCCACTGAGTATTCTTCCAAGGGGTCAGGGCTGTTACACAGGCCTAGTCTACCCTGATAAGCAGGCATCCGTGACGCCACGCATGGGATGGAACACGCAGTTTCAGCCAGTATGGAAGGGGACGCATACGAAGCAGGCCCAAATGTAGCACCGGAGACGCTGCGGCCATAAGGCCCAGCATCTTCTGAAATGCCTTGACCCCTCGGCGAGAGGCACTGACCTTGAAGGAAGCCGCGAGCTGCTTTATGATCAGAGCATGTTCTGTCGCGACCACCTCTCTCATTTGGGTTGAGTCGAACACTGTTCCCAGGAACGATACTCGTTGGCTGGCGGACAGTGCACTCTTGGCAAAATTGACCCTGAGCCCCAGGCATTCTAAATAGCTGAGGAGGAGGGCTCTGTGAGATAGTAACTCTGCCTCTGACTGGGCCAGACCAAGCCAGTCGTCGAGGTAATTGAGAATGGGGATTCCCTTCTGCCTCAGAGGGGAAAGAGCCGCATTCCATGCCCTACGTGAAAGTGCGTGGAGCCAGGGACAATCCAAAGGGAAGGACCTTGTACTGATAAGCCACTCCCTCGAAGGCGAATCTCAAGAATCGCCTGTGGTGGGGGGCTATCTGGATGTGAAAGTAGGCGTCTTTCAAGTCCAGAGAAAAGAACCAGTCCTCTGGGCAGATTTGCGAGAGGATCTGCTTCAGTGTAGTCATCCTGAATGGCCGTTTCATGAGGGCATTATTCAGGCGTCTGAGATCGAGGATGGGCCGCAGGCCGCCATCCTTCTTGGGACGAGGAAGTAACGGCTGTAGAAGCCTAACTCGCTCTGAGCTGGAGGAACCGTCTCTATGGCTCCCTTTGCCAGCAGATTTTTCACTTCGGAGCGCAGGACGTGTGCGTCCTTGCTCTGAACCGAAGTGGGGACCACCCCGTTGAAGCGTGGGGGTCTTCGAGCGAATTGAAGTGAATAGCCTCGCTTTATTATCCCCAGAACCCACTCTGACACTCCCATGCCACGGCCTGGGAAGTCAGGGTTTGGATTGGTTCGAGTGCCTGGTCGCAGCAAGGGGACACGGTTTTCTTGAGAAATGGAAGAGGAAATCTGCTCTCTTTTTGAAAATGTTTGTGTTTTAAACCGGCTGGGGTCTGAGGGTGTTTTGGGGTCCTGGAGAAGTTTTGACATGCGCTGACATTTGTATTTTTTTCAGTATCTTAAAAACATATTAATGGCTAAAGTCTGATAATACTGTATTCAGCACAATCTGGACTACGATAATATGTGAGCAGCATGAATGTACATGTTTGTGTTTTTGAGAAAACAACGTTTATGCGTGGTTTGTGAAAAACTTAAATTTTTAAGTCACTAAAATAAGGCCATAAAACACATACAGAATATTTGTTCACAAGACTTTTGAGAACTGGATGTGGTAGACTAGAGTTTTTGCTACAAAATAATGTGAAAATTATCCTGTTTACTCGTTCACAGAAAACAATATATTCATTTAACTTTTGTAAGACATGATTTGTGTTAGAAAGGCATATGCAAGGGAGTGACAATGGCCATAAATATTTAGTGATTTACACCTGAGAGACAAAGGGCCTCCATAATGGGCCATCAACATGAATGTGACTGAGGCAGGTAAGAAAGAGTGTGAGGAGAGTAAACAGTGAAGGTCAAGGACACATTATTGAACATACTGATCTGAACACTGAGACTTGAACAGTAACACACCTTTGTGCCAAACATTCCTAGACTCTAATAGTGTTAACACTACTTTTATATCTTGTGGTTTTATATGTTATAAAACAATAAACAAACATCCTGGCGTTATGAGATGTTTAGACAATGACGTTTCAAAATGTTTCACTTGATTTCATACATGTAGTCAGGAATTATAGTTTGGGAAAAGTTTAACTAGTAATATCAGAGTGATATTCTCCACTGGATCTAGCTGCATGATGCATTCTTATTCTGAGGTAAATTTGGGTTTATTTCTCTCAGCGCGTCTTCTTCCAGAACCAAAAAGTAGCCGGGATTAACTTGTTTGTTTACACGGAGGCGATGTGGGCGTTTACATGCACGCATGTCTCACGTGGATGTTTAGAATCTGAAAAGCGCGATCGGCTCATGGGCGTGACTGCACTAGAGATAATGAGTTGAGACGGGAAAACTGGACATCGCGTTGGTTTCATACAGATTACTTTATCACAGAATATTTGTTTTGGACGTAACTTACTTCATTTAAAAGTAGACATTTCAAGCTTTCTATACATATATTTCTCATGTTTTGAGGCAAGTATTCATAGAGATTCAGGTTGTTTTATTTACGTGGTGGAGAATGCACCCTGTTTATTTTCTATATTTTACAAAAGCACATTGTTTTGTTGTTATTATGACTATACACAAATAAAAGTAGACCCTTTGCAGTTTCAAACGATACCTTATTCTTATTTGTACGATCAAAAATGACGAAGTATTTTTAGTTCTTTTCACGATCATAAAGAAAATACAAGACAGACCGCAGGGTTTAATCTGCCCGCTATAACAGCGGATCGCCCCTTGGGCGCTTGAACGGGCCCAGAGTTTGCAGCAAACACATCGCTGACTGCACCCGGAACTGGACGGGGTGATTGGCAGCTTAAGAGAGGCAGCTTGGGGGGTGGTCCTCTTTCTGTCCCGTAGATCAGGACGACGCCTGAGGCGCAGGGTCCAGCGCTATCTTGGGCCGGGGTCCCTGGCGCTTCGGAAACGGGTAGCGTTTGGCCGAGAGGGAACGTTGACGAGGCTCAGGCTTGGCTGGCTGGGTGGTGACGCCAGCCGCAGGTGCAGGCTTTGCGGGCTGCTGTGTCGGCGCAGACTTGGGGCGACTAGAGGCAGCTGCAGAGCTAGAGCGTTTGGGCAGGAAGTGTCGCATGGCTTGGGATGGCTTTTGTGCCTCCGTGGAATGCTCAGCGAAGCCTTCGACCGCTGGCCCGAACAGACCGGTGGGGGAGACCGGAGCATCAAGGAAGGGAACCTTGTCGGCGTCCTTGATTTCCGTCAAGGTCAGCCATAAATGGCGCTTGAGCACCACCAGACTGGCCATGGAACGCCCTATAGCCTCAGCCGTAGCTTTGGTGGCGCGCAAAGCCAGGTCCGTCGCACTTCTCAGCTCCCTGAGTGACGCTGGGTCTGGGCCAGACTCATCCGTGCTGGCGAGGAGTTTGGCCAGGAAGACCTGGAGGAACGCCATTGAATGGAGCGCCGAAGCTGCTTGCCCAGCAGAGGAGTAGGCACGTCCAGTGAGGGCTTAAGTCGTCCTACACGGCTTGGATGGATGGGCGGCCTTTGCCTTCCAGCCAATAGCAGTGGGCGGGCAGAGATGCGTGGCCACTGACTCGTCTAGCAGAGGCAGCTTCTCGTATCCCTTATCTTCAGCGCCGTCCACCGAAGTGAGGGCGGATGAAGTGGAAGTACGGAGGCATGCAGAGTATGGGGCGTGCCACGACCTGGTGAGCTCGTCATGGACCTCCAGGAAAAAAGAAGAGGATCGCTGACGAGGGGCTTGACGGCGCCCCGGGAGGAACCATTCGTCCAGAGGACTGCGGGAGGGCTCCTCCGGTGGAGACCACTCCAATCCCAGCTACTCGACGGCTTTCGAGCAGACACGGAGTAATTCGGCATCCATCCCGGGCTTAATGTCGCTGGGCTCGGACGACGGCAGGGGGCGGGTCGGCAGTCGAACCCGTCAGCTCCTCTGCATCCGAGGCTGCTAATGACATGCTGTCATCCAGCAGCTCCTCATCACTCCCACCGAACGAGACCAGATCGCTCGCGCTGGCAGAGGGACACTGGTCAGGCTGGGAGAAGAGGAGGGGGGAAGCCTCTCTGTGTGGAGAGAGCGAGGCACTTGAGCCGACGTGAGCTCGCTCGCATCCGAGCGCTGCGATCCCCTGCCCCGCTGCTTTTTCCTCACAGGCTCCTGGGAGGAAGAAATAGGGAGGGCGCGAGGGGCGGAGTCACTCTCTGAAAAGAAAGCTATCCGTGAGTGCAGAGAGGCGAGACTCCTGTTCTCACAGTGGGAACAATCCGTCTCAGTGAGTGCGGATTCCACGTGGGATTTCCCCAAGCAGGAAACGCACTCACGGTGGCCGTCATCGGCGCGCAGGGGAGACCTGCACGTACCGCAATAACGGCGCGGCATTTGAAACAACGCAGCAAAAATGTGCTCTTAGAAATTTGCTCTTAGTAAGGCTCGCCGGATGACGGCAGGGGAATCTGGACCACTGCTGGTTCACTGCGTGCTGAAGGCGGCAAATCAGCCGAGCAGAGAGGTCGCTTTTCCACTGCGAGGCGTGTCAACGGTGAGCAGGCTCTCCAGTCAGCGGAGATCAGCGAAGAACGTCGTCGTCGCTGAAGGAGAAGAAATCTGAATCCTCTGGCGAAGCGCCCGCTTATATAGCCAGTTGGCCCCACTCATTCTGGCGGGCTTCGTGGCCATAGGTTCGTGCAGCACTGCTGCCAAGCCATTGGTTTGTTTTTTAAGTGCACTGCACGAACCAGTGGCTGTGCAGTTACACTGCATTATTGAAAAAGGCTTCAGTTCAGGAGAAAAAATGACTTTTTCCCATAGTGTCTTAGCAGACGCAGTACGAGTGAAGTATGGATAGGGAACTTACCATTCACTAAACATTTACTCAAAAAATGTGCTGTCTTCTTGTTGATCAATGCAGCAGGGAAATTGTAGAAGAGAAGTTTGTTTCAATTCTTAAACCCATTGTATAGCCTTTTGCTCATATTAGTATATGCTAAATTTTCATTTTTCTAGTTAGCATTGTCAAGTTAGCCCCTGCTGGAAGGTGCTGTACACCTTGTGTGTGATACAGTATACTGTATATAGAATTATTTATATTAGTATTACTAGTAGTAGTAGCAGTATAATAATAATAATAACAATTCATTTCACCACTGACAGATGTTTTAAAGCACTGTTTGTCAGTTATTTACCTTAACATATCAGTTTCAAAATAATTATCATGTTAGAATGACTTCTAATAAGGCTTTAATAATTGCTTCTGTTTCTTTCCCACCCCACCCCCAATGTCTGTTCTGGAAGTATGTACGTTTAATGAGCGGGTACGAAATTCTGCAAAAAGGGCGGATTGCTTTATGGCAGCAACAAATGCACAGCTATGCACTGTATATGTACAGCAGTGGTGTCGTTTTTCTTTCAGAGTGGCTTCAGAGTGATTAGTGTCGATCTGATTTAAATTTGTAGATCTCAGATCTCTCCATGGCTTGATACTGTTTGTGATGTTGTTCTCTCATCTCTCACCGCCTTCCCCTTCTAAGAGCTAAATCTGGGTTTCTATAGCAACTAAAATGGCATGCAGATGAAACAATGACCTCACTCTGATCATCAGGTGTCTTAGAAGGTAGTTGTATGGTTTTTGTGCATGCAGTGGTGTCCAATTTTGAACCATAAGACAGGGCACGTCCACATTTTATGTCATTAAGATGCTGTAGTAACCTTACCAGCATTCATTAAAGCTCATCAGACTCTAATCAAGCTGCCCCAGCTAAGATTGTTACTTGACTGATCCCTGAATGGTTCTGTAAGAACCTCATTAGGACTAAATAAAGCTTGAAGTAAAAGTTTCCTTGGTGCTATATGTGCAGTGAGACTGAGCATTTTACATAAATGCATTATGTCTGCATTCTTCTCATGGCCTGTTTTTCTTTCTCAGGTGTTCTGCTGATTCTGTCTGTGCCAGTTGGGCTGGTGTTCTCCACAGAGGAGCTTCAACCCAGCCAAACCCCTCGGGATTTTGTCTCGATGTCAACGAGCAGCAGAACCCTCGCCACCCTCTCACCGGGACCCTTGAGCTGGCAGGAGGGTTCCAGGACTGGGGATCTGCACATTCAGTCACTGGCCTCTCTAGAAGCCATCAGTAGACCCACTACTGTCCACTCATTACAGACACCGAAGAACACTGTACCATCTGCCATAATTCAAACAACAACAGTAGAGGTGCATCCTTTTGGTTCCAGGGATCAGGCAATACCTAGAGTCCCTCTTCCAGAAGCAGAAGCACCCCAACTGACCTCTAGAAGTATGGTCAATAGAACAAGCTCTGGGTTTTTCACCACTAAAACCCAAGACCAGAACTTTAGCACTAATACCGACAAGCCAAGTACAATCAGTATAAAGCCAGTGAACCAAGCCACAAATTCTGGCTCGGGTCATTCTTTTCTCTCAGGAACTGAAAGTGATGTGGCCCCTGGTGCCGAGGATATTTCGGGGACCACAGATACTGGAGAGATGAAGGTGAAGGAGCCCATTCAACATCCACCATCACCTTCATTGTCTTCAAACTTCAAAACCCACAAAGGGCAGAACACGGATAAGGAGGCTTCGCACCACACCATTACATCGCGTGATGTGTCTTCAACGGAGAATCCCACTCTCCCATTGGAAACGGTGGGAAGAGCTTTGGCACAAACTGGCATCCAGTCTCCTCCCCCAGCTCTAGCCCTGCCCTCTAACCATGTTACAACATCCAATCTCACTTCTTTAGCGGAGAGCGGAAACTTTGTGGACATCCAAGGTGATGGAACCACCAATATGACAATTGATTCTATTGTCTCTTTAAATGATGCCACAGATGTTATCAACAGCACTGACGCCTCATGGCCTGCAGCAAATGATTCGAACATCTCAGAGGCACCCTCCACAGCTAGCGGGAGCTTCATGAACAGGCAGGTCCCAGCCACCACGCAAGGCCCATGGGGGTCTGGGAACCAGTCGGGTCCTGCACTGGGTCCTCCTCACGAAAAAAACACCATCTGCCTGGACAAAATGGACATTGTGTGGTTGGTTCTTGCCATAAGCGTGCCTGTCTCCTCATGCTGTGAGTAACCAATATCACACTTCCTCCAGCTTTCGAAACTTGTACTTTCTGTCATCAGCACTGACAGGAACTTTTCCAAAGTCACAAGATAACATAATATTCCCTTTGTGGGTTAGTGGCTTTTGCTTACAACTTTCTGAAATTCATCATACAAAATTCAGATGAATGTGGTCTTAAGGCTAAAATGAAGAAGAGTTAGATATAGAATATTAATATGTCTTCTTTTCTTCAGCCGTGCTGCTTACCGTATGCTGTATGAGGAAAAAGAAGAAGTCTGCAACTCAGGAGAACAACTTGAGCTACTGGAATGATGCCATCACCATGGATTACTTCACCCGCCATGCTGTGGAGCTCCCACGTGAGATACAATCACTGGAGACTGAGGTACTGACAGAGACCTGGAATACATTTTAGTGTACATCAGATTGAAACAGGCTATCAAAAATGAAAAAATGACTTGGTTCAATACAGTGGTTGTTAATTGGATGGAGATGGATCTGAATGCGAGTCTGTAGTCGATTGCAAACTAAATTACTGGAGAAGTACAGCATACGCAACCAGAGAGAAGTCTGTCTTTTCACCAGAAGATTGTGATAATGATATTTTAATAAAAAATTATTTTTTCAAAAAAGGTGCATATACCTGGGTGAACTGTTTACAATAAAACCAACAACATGCATAAATGGCGATTTTCCACTGCATGGTACGACTCGGCTCAGCACAGCTCAATACGGCACGGCTCGGCTCGGTTTGCGTCTCCACTGCTGTTTAGCACCGCTTTAGAGTCGGCAGAATTATTCACATGTCGTTATAGTTGCGCCGTGACTCCTGAAAAACTTTTTCATTCTGCGTCACCCCATCAAGCTCTCGCTGGATCCACTCCTCTGCTATCAACGAGAGGAACGTCTGTACTTCCTCAACAGACCACGAAACAGCTATTTTTTGGTTGTTAAAAAAAGGTGCGCTCATTCAAAACAGTTGCGTTCGATCCTTCCGGCTGTGCTGATTTAAATCTAGCGTACCTGTTGTGTTTGTGTCGCAAGTTAAGTGATGCAGGTAGTGACGATTCTCTCCGGCCAATCAGTAGAGTTTACACATCGCGTTTTGGTAACGGTACGGTTCACGTGCAACCTCAACTAAAAAAAGTACCAGGTACTGTACCCAGTGGAAAACCCCCCAAAAGTGAACCGTACCGAACTGTACCGTGCCGTACCATGCAGTGGAAAAGCGCCATTAGAGAACTTTCATTATATGTTGACTTTAAGTTCCCAGGGCTCAAACCACACTCCATAATGTTTCCTACATATCTTAATGCATGTGCTCCAATCTGCTGTGCCATGTTGCCTCGAGGGGTTGATATGAGTTGGAAGCCAGCTCGCAACATTTCTTGATCCTTGATTCTCCCTCTTTTCCCACTGTTTTACTTCCGTCTCTCTATATTAATGTCCCTTTAAATGTGCAGAGAAGGCTAACAAAAGCTGAAAAATGTTTGTTAGGGGCTGTTTACACGACAACGTTTTCAGCCAGAAACAGGGAACTTTTTATGCGTTTTGCCTGTTCGTTTACACGACAACGGCGTTTTGGGGACTGAAAATGCATATTTTTGAAAACGGGTTTCAAAGTGCAAGTTTTTTGAAAACGCTACCATTATCGTTTTCGTGTAAACACCCAATACGGGAATCTTTGAAAAAGGTTACGTCACGCACGTGCGTAGTACGTGTTAGTTTTATTTATTTATTTTTTGTACGTGTTCGGTATGTAGACATGCGCAGTACGTGTCGATTTTAAAGGCAAGCGCGAACAAACATACACAACAATGGCGGAGTACATGGTACTGTTGTTGCTGCTCAAGAGTATGCTAACGCTTCTTCAGCAAAGTGTGGATTTACTTCACCAATATTACAACCAACAGCGGAGACGCATTATATACAA
>NW_015542347.1:789228-789441 GCF_001515605.1 Sinocyclocheilus anshuiensis
CAAAGTGTGGATTTACTTCACCAATATTACAACCAACAGCGGAGACGCATCATATACAACATATAACTGTCACTTCCCTACAGGTACTCTTTACTAACAAGGTGACAGCGCCAACTACTGGCCTGGCGTATGTAATACAGCGTTTTTGGCCGTTTTCGCGAGATGGTCCTCACTGCAGAACACAAGATCCAGGGGGCGTGGTTGGATCCATAT
>NW_015542347.1:789513-807161 GCF_001515605.1 Sinocyclocheilus anshuiensis
GGATCCAACCACGCCCCCTGGATCTTGTGTTCTGCAGTGAGGGGCTACTGGTTTTCGCGGATATGTGTAAACGCGAATCGTTTTGAAAAAGTTGTCGTGTATACGTGAAACTTTTTAAAAACGCAAGGGAAAAACTTTTCCGTTTTTGACTACATCGTTGTCGTGTAAACGTAGCCTTAGAGATTTTTTAGCAGTTTTGAGTAATGTTCTTCACCATTCACAGTAATTAACCTTCGATTTAACACCATGCTTTTATGAACAGAAAAGGCTTTGCTGTTAATATGATTTACTCTACGAATCATCAACTGAATAAGATATCTGTCTGAATGGCATAAATATAGATATTCATAGCTTTTTCATTGCTGGGGTATCATTATGGAATGAACAGTAATTATTGCAATTAAGACAATGTGCTTGAAAAAAATCACTTAATGGTACCATTCACGTTATATATCACCACCTGGTGCTCAGAGACCTTACCTCTCTCTTTCTCACTAGTTTCTTTTAGTCATTTTGTTTTTCTAGTCATTTTGTGAGATTGTTACCATCATCCATTCATTGATATTTTCCATTTCAACCTCTGCATGCTTCTTTTTTTCCCACCTTTTTGTTCTTGCTTGCTGACCTTTTCTGACAGGAGTGCGATTATGATGATGATGATGATGATGATGATGATGAAGAAGAAGAAGAAGAAGAATTATGTTTGGGATGCCGGTGACCCACAGGTCTTCAAATCACCCTTTTAGAGAAGCAAGAGAGACAAATCATTACCTGCCTTTATTTATTTGTCCTCGGTTTTTACTTTGTAATTGTTTTCAGTTGACTATTTTTTCCTATCCTGCTAACACTTTTTTGTAGCGTACAAGTTTTTAGATAGATAGATTTATGGAAAGTTGGATAGATGGATTCATTTTGATGTTTGAATAAGAATTCCCATTTAATATGTGTGACCAAACACAAAACATCTTTTAGAATCTAGAGCCTTATAATTAGTTGTCTTCCTGGACAGGTGCAATTTTCTCTGCTTCTTCCTTCATTTCCTCCCATTCATTTCATACACGCAGTCTCCATGGTGATAGAGCTCAATCACTACACCATAGAAATGCACATTTGTTCTATAAGAACATAGATCCTGAGAAGAAAACCTGTTCCTTTCACCTTAACTGTATTTACCTTTGTAGGATCAGACGCCCTTAAGTGATTAGCCTTTAGTTAGCATGAAAGCAAGTATACAGTGCTAATGTTCTTATGTTTCTTTGCGTTTCAGGAACAAGAGACGTGTCTGCCCCCTAATGGTGACTACAGCGACAGCGGCGTGGTTCTGGTTAACCCCTTTTGCCAAGAGACTCTCTTTATCAACAGAGACAAGGCTTCTGATATCTAAACACACTATATTAAAAGGAGACAAAATCCTTGAGGATTTTCCAGTCCCTTTTATTTGCTCGCATTTTTTAAGAATATATATATATATATAAATAAATATATATACATATATGTGGTGGACCTTCAGAGACTGCGGTTTATATATGAAACTGGTTTCAAGGAGCTGAAAGAATATTACAAAACAGAACAAATGCTATTTACTATGAGGGGGAGCCCCTGCATATTTTTCTGATGTGGATTTTCTACAGACGCTTCATTGTGATAAGGGTTTTTATGTCTTTTTTGAATAAAAACAATAAGTGTGGTTGCTCTTATGTTCCAGTGGCTTTGGTGGTGCAGAGTACTGAGAAACATGACGCGTGGTGTAAGGATGCTTGTGTGACGTTACCCAAAACACTTAATATGATTACTTAAAAAAGCCTGCCGCACTTGAATTCTGTATGTAAGGGGATGCAGGGGTAAAGGGCATTGATTCTGGAACATTTTTGGAATGGGTCCAGTGGGTACTGCAGCAACCCTCGCTTCCCTCATGGAGGAAATTGAGTTGATTGCCTGTTTGCATTTGATAGAGGATGAATCATGACTTTCTGAGATGGTTTGTCCCTAGTTGAGTCACCAGCCAAAAGACAAAACGACAATTGTCCCATTCTTTAGATGTTCGAGATGTTTTTGTGTGTGTATATGTCTTGTTGCATGCCTCTTTTCTGATTTGAGGTGTATGTGTGTCTTTAGACTAGATGTCAAACAGGATTTGGTTTCTATCAATATTTTGTTGTTAAAAACAACCTAAAATTCCATTTGCGTTAACACAGTTGCACAAGCAAGTAGAAAACTGCTTAAATGCCAATGAAATGCCTCATACAAAGCCCTTTGTATGGTAATGTTACTGTGCTCCACATTTCACATCATATCTGTTCATGTTGTACGTGTTTGTGTTCAACTTCCATAAGCAGGGCTAAGCATTATACTGTATAACTGTAGTGGAAATGCATTCTTTTTTATTATTATTATTAAACCTCTATATTTGTTTATTCGCTATGACATGCTCTGATGAAAATGGCACTATTATTGCTTAACAGGTTGGCTAAATCTATATATATTTTGTTAGAAGACATGTTTTTCTTAGTGAAGGGTGAATGAGTGTGCTTGTGGTTCTGTCTGTCTATCTTTGTCCCTTGTGTGAACATTGACGAGAATAAATGAGACCAAAATGAATTTCTCTTTGATTCTCAGTGCTTACTGCTGTGTTTTACCGTTTTTTTAGATGAATGTCAATGATACCACTGGATGTAATAGAGTGTAATTGTTAGATATAAATACATACAGAGAACCTATTTTATTTTGTACTTTCTTTGAACACATGTCACTGAGGTTGGTAACATGTTTTAAGACCATATCATCATCTTTTCTTTACATATCCCATTTGTTTCTGTATGCTTAGCAGATTTTATATAAATATTGTTTTAAATTAATTTGTAGATTGATGTTTTCCGTTTCTTCTTTTTTTCATTGTTTCCGTCCATTTATTTTGTGCTGGCATGAGTTTTAGATATCTAAGGAGAGAGAGGTAATTGCTCAGCTGACAGAAAAAAATCGCTCTTGCATATTATGAATCATGTCTGATCATTTGTAGCACATTTACTGCTGAGCAATACAAATAAAAAGGCTTTGAAGGCTTCTTCAGTCTGTAGTTGATTTTTGTCAATATTTAAAGCAAAGCCTGTTAAAAAAAAGCAAAGTGGAGCACACATGCCAATGTTTCCCCCCTGATTTAAATGGGTCAAAGGTTTCTGGAATCTTCCCTGTTTGCTCTGTATATGCTGAATGAAGCGTTTCTATTCACATGCTGTTCGGTGTGACACACAACTGGGACGTTCATTCATTCACAGTCTCTCAAAAGGCAACAGATGTTTGTAGTCTTTTTATAAACCCTCTCAATCACATTGCTGCATGCTAGAAGGCAGTTAGGTGTTATAGTCTTTGTTTTGCAAATTCTGTCTTGAGTTATTTGAGAAATACTAAAACAATACTATAATACAATTTTTGGCCTATAAAACTTTATGCTGGCTGTGTGTGCTCCACCTTAAAAAAAGAAATAAATCAATGAAAAAACTAAATGCCAATACAAAATTAAATAATAAATTAAATTAAAATCCTATGCTACACAGCAAAACATTACGTTCCCAATAGTATTTCATCTTAACAACATCCTTTTTCAGTTCCTTCTTTTTATAAAGGGCCCTAAGCAAGACAAAAAAAAAAAAACCTTAAAGGCATTGACGGGCCCACCCTTAATTTCCAGATGTGTTAAGTTATTTAACGGCAGATTCTTGAATTAAAAATTGTTTTTCATAAAATATTTGCTATTTTGTGTTAATAACCAGCTAAGTACTTTATATAATGTTTTTATTTATAATTCTATTGTTTCTATATTCAAAATATCATGTTTAAAACAATAAAAATGAACATTTATTACATATTAATATTATATTAATATTTAACATTATTTCTGCAACTCTGCCTCTTCTGTGCAGTTTTTAGCACAGCTGCATATCTAAATGTATCAGTAGACATAAGTTTTCTTTCATTTGTTAACTAAATTACTTCACAAGTGTTGTATAACTACTAACAACGAATTGTAGAACAAAATTGCACAATCTGGCAAAAGCACTGCAGAATCCTCACCCTGCGATAGGATTGGTCGAAAACTAACATTGTCGCTCAGCGATTGGATAGCAGAACTGTCAATCACAAAGCCACTTTCCCATCCGGGTCAGATCGGAAGCAACACTATCCGGTGCATTGGGCGAGTGTGTGTGTGTGTCACACTTTCAGCTGGCGAGTCTGTCATGCTGCTCTCAGCACACCTTTAACCTGCGGATACACATGAAACATACGGATTACCTGTCAGACACGCACGCAAGGGCTCGTTTGCTGTCGCTTCAGACACTGATCTGATCATTTCTAAGCTTTTTTTTAGTGTTTAGTGGAGGAAATTTGGGGATAAGATGGCGGATGTGGCTCCGGCCGGCGTGGAGAAGAGTCTGGATGACTTCTTCGCTAAGCGCGACAAGAAGAAAAAGAAGGAGAAGGGCAAGGGGAAGGAGCAGGCGACCGGAGGAGCTGGAGGAACCGTAATGGCGGTGAAAAAGACGAAAAGGGAGAAGGAGAAGTCGACGAAGAGTGAGAATCAGGACGCGCAGATAGAAAAGGTAACGCAGTCAAACAACACACGGGCTGTGTCACAAAACCTAGTGAGCTGCCTATCTAGACAGCGTTTGTAGGTAACGTTACAAAGGGCGCGTGAACGTTCTAAAAGCGCAATGTGGTCTAAGCAGGCAGTTCACTCAGTTTTGTGACAACAAGCAAATAACACTAATAAAAGGTTACATTTTTCTTTTATCTTCATAAAGAAAGTTAATGTGGTATTGTGCTGTAGCTATCATCGGTTTATGTTTCTGACAGCTGCTACGTTACTTAAATTGATAGTTAATTTTACAATCAAATTGTCATAATTTAACGTTACTCACCCTGCCTGACTTTCTTTCCTCTAGAAAATCAGATTTTTGGCAGAACATTAGATATTGACAGCCTAACATTTCATATGGCAATGGAGCAACACAAGGGTGTGTAAACGATGACAGAAGTGTAAGTTTTGTGTGAACCATGCCTTTAATGTTACCCTTAAATAGAAGTAGCATTTGGTTGTGACGTATGTTGGGTGATGTGACATCATACTGAAATTCGTTGCTAAGGGCATCAATCTTCCAGCAGGGGTTTTATAACTGCTGCTGTAACTGTGTCCTTCACCTCCACCATATGCTTGTTTCTCTTGTAAGACAGTACAGAATAGCAATGTGCTAATGAACGCAAGTTTTGTATGATGATTGTACTTTTACAGTTGACATCAGGTCACTTTAATTAAATCCTGCACGTTGCATCAGTTCGCCTAAATATGCTGTTCCCTAAAAGTGTGTAATCCCTTTATGAAGAAAAAGTACATACTTTTAAGTGTGTAACAGAAGAGTAGGCATGTTTTGCGATGTACTACCACGTCATAATTGCACATTTTTCTTCAATATTGGTCATAACGTTTTAAGGTCAGTTACAAAAAGGTAGATTAGTCTAATTTAGGGCTGCACGATAAATCGCATGCGATATTGGACGCGCATCTTATCAGTAAAGCCGGTTCTGTAATCAGCGGTAAATCTCCATCACGTGCGTGCTTTCACATTGAGCAGCATTAACTACACAGAGCCGTTGTTCACTGACGAGTTGAGCAAAACCACGTTCATATTCGCGCGATTTTTTGCACAGCTCGTCGGTGAACAACGGCTCTGTGTAGTTAATGCTGCTCAATGTGAAAGCACGCACGTGATGGAGATTTACCGCTGATTACAGAACCGGCTTTCTGACAAGATGCGCATTAAATATCGCATGCGATTTATCGTGCAGCCCTAGTCTAATTTGAGTCAGAAAAATAAGACTGATTATCTTTTGGCAAACTCCTGTCATTTAGTCCATTTACAGTAACCCCTGTCCCTGCAAGCTCATGTTCATCTCATCTGCCTCCAAATGAAATCAGCAACTGATAGACAGAACCCCTGCCCTACATTTTTTCTTTTTGATAACTTGTTTAATTCGGATGTACTTCACAATACTTTAACGGAATACTTTTTTGTGACTTTAAAGGACTGCATGGTCACTTAGTTACATGCAACCTTAAAATAGCCCGTCAAACATATTGTTACAGTTAAAAGTGCAAAAAAAAAAGCCAATCACCATTAAGGGGCGTGTCCACTCGGGATGGGGGAGGAGCCTATGTTGCATAGCATGTTTATGAATTTGGGGGCAGAGCTATCAAGATAGGGGTAGGATCCTTTTTGGTAGGGGTGAGTTTGTTTCAGTGATTTCATGTGTTTCTCAGAAATCGCTTACTGCGCCTTGAACATCCTTATATACACACTACACATTTCAGTTTATTTACTTTAAGCTACTCAATTTTTTGTACCATATTGGCAAGAAAGAAGTAGCTTGCTGATCAGTCATGGGTTTTTCATGCGGAGAACTCTGCGCAAGTTTTTGCATAATGATGCATTAATGGCCAAATGTGTCTTTATTAAAATTCACCATGTAGTTCTCTTAAAGGGGTCATATGATGCTTTTTTTAAAGATCATTATTTTGTGTATTTGGTGTAACAGAATATGTTGACATGCTTTAATGTTCAAAAAACACATTATTTTTCAAATACTGTACATTATTGTAGGTCCTCTATGCCCCGCCTCTCTCAAACGCTTCGTTTTCTACAAAGTCCCTCCTTCCGCTGAAACCACGCCTTCTTTCTTTGCTTGAACATTTGGGCAGCATTATGCAAATATTTCCACATAGTGATGTAGATATGTGGGGGGCGTGTTAGAACGAGCCGTTTTAGGGGGGTGTGGCAGAGTCTTAACTTTGATAAATAATATCTCTTTGGTTTTGAGACTTTAGTCTTTGCAACTTCAGGGATGTTATCTATGCACAATCAGCTTGTAACACTCCAAAGAGAAAGGAAAACTTGAAATCGCATCATATGACCCCTTTAATATCTAAATATTTGTATTATATATTTTTCATTAAGTTTATTGATCGATATTGATGAGTCACTCTAAACATCTCCACTTAACTGATGGTCTCACATATCCACCATGTTTGTAGTTTTTTTTAAACATTTTTTTTATTTGTTTGTAATTCTGAACTGAATCCTTCTCTAAAGTGCAACTGGATTGTAGACAGTGTTAGCCTGCCATTGGAGTGTGAATAGATCTGCACCAGAATTTCACCAGATATTAGGGCTGCACAATTAATCAAAATAAAACCAAAATCACAATATGTCTTATTGCAATTATTGAATCACAAATACTGTTGTTTAATTAAATTCACTGCTTGGTTCAGAGTGAATCGTGGCACTGTGTTATTTTACACGCAAGCAGCTCACAAGCAGAGGACTGTTGAATGAGCTGATTTGAGAGCGTTTGAGTTTATAGAAGATGTGGCTTATGGAGTGAAAAATAAACCTAGAGTAGTAAATGTTAAAATATTAGTGTTGTTTAACATTGACATGTTCTAAATGTGTTTTTATGAACTGAATCATGGCTGCAACATACTTAAAAAGTAATAAACAGCAATATGTTCCTCCATGTAGCTTAATGCACACTCTTATATATTCAGATGTGACTTAATTCATTACTTGAGTTTTTTTTTTTCTCACTCAGACACAAACTCCACTAAAATTCTATGTGCCTACAGGCCAATTTACACATTTACATACTGTTTTCAAAATGATTAAACTTGTACAAAAACAATACAAAACTGCGCAAGTTAGATTTGTACAGTAATAAAATGTTGAAATGTATTCCTACCTAATCTAGAAAATGAAGTTCTATGAAAATAATTAGATGGAGCTTAACACCTACATAGTTGTTGTTCTTTCAATTTCATTACACAATTCATACACAAAATGGGAAAAAGACTTGATTTGAGACAATTAAGTGTTAATTTTGGATGTGAAACTAACTGCTGTGCTGTTTCTGAAAGTTGATTAGGAGAACTATGTGAAGGGTTTAAAAAAAAACAAAAAACAAGCTACCAAAATCGGCAATGAATCGCCTGCGATTTTGAACGCGATTTTGTGTAGCTTGTCAATGATCTATGGCTCTGTGCAGTAAATGCCGCTCCATCTGAAAGCACATGCTGGAGATTTACTACTAATCATCAGAAGCGGCTTTACTGACGAGATGCACATGAAAATCGCATTCGATTTTTTGCCCAGCCCTGCTTACATAACACAACTTCATTTATAAATTACATTTATAATCTACACTTATACTCTATATAAGGGTCACCTCTCTTTTCTTAAACTGTCACTCCAGGAGGATGAGGAATGGAAGGACTTTGAGCAGAAGGAGGTGGACTACACCGGACTCCGACTCCAGGCCCTGCAGATGAGGTGTGAAGCACAAACAGTTGGCATCTAATGAATTTGATGCTACTGGGGTCCGTTTTTCATACATGGATTACCCAGTTAGCTGGATTTTATTGTTGGCGATTTGACATGATCCAGGATTGTTCATCTCGGAGCTGCTGTCATAGTAACAGGTCCAAAAGCTCAAACCTGGTCGGGAACAGGCTTATTTCACATAAACAGGATTAGACTGTATAATTTTAAGTGTACCTTATTCATTAAAATGTTGCGTAATCTATAAAGCCTTCTACACATGGCACGGTTTTAGCAATCCTATAAGATCATTGCATGTCACAATGTGCGACATGGATCTAATAAACTTGGGTGCGACGTATGTAGACTGTACGTTGCACCCAACACCAATTGACCCGTACGCTGCGACGCACATTACTATAGAAGAGTAAAACGTCATCAGCATGCGCTAGTGCTAAACAAAAAGTGCAATCTCCCTGCGTTCCATTCGGAAGGGCTCATCCCTGTGCCCTAATCCCTTCAAAGGGTTTACCCTCCGGAGTGAGAGCTTCGAAGGGTTGAAGGGTGTAGGGGACCAAACAACTGTTTCTTGAAGTGCTCTTCTGCGTCATCATCACGTGCCCACATGGAGGCGCCGTCATCATGCAAAGAATCTGCGCATAGGATCATGGGAGCCCGAAGTGTCCATCAGTTGTACCCTTCGAAATCCTTCATTCTGAAGGGCCCTTTGAAGTGGCCAGTTTTGAGCACTTCGGTTTGGAACAACCCTTCACTATGGCGGCCATGATTGTTTTCACTCCGAAGTGCCCTTCGGAGGGCGATATATCCCGTTTGGAACGCACCATATGAATCACACTATAACAGTTGTATTTTTATGTGTGCTGAAAAAAAAGTGGAAGCGGTGAAAGAGGAGGGAATAAGAGCTTGATGTGAGCAGTTTTATGTTTTAGCGCCATGTCGCGTTGATTTTCATGTCTCATTTTTATTGGCTCAGTAAACTTGGATCGTACCAGCAAACACTGTTCGATGCTAAATTTATGACACGTGATCGTCAGAAAATGATCGTAGGCTATCTTTGGTCGCAAGACCGTGATAACGGCTGTCTTTGAACCTCTCTCACTGTACGACATGAGCACTGATTAGGAGCCACTATCACAGAAATCGCCATGATTGTTTCACGATGTCAATCTTTCATCTGGGACAGCTGAAAATTGTGCAAGGCTTAATAGACACTCGTTTTACTAATTGAGAGATTTATTCGTGATGGAATAGTCGTGCATTAATTCTCACCATCTTTTATGCAGGTGGCTTTGATGCATCGAGATCAGAGCCGATCCTCCCTATACGCAAGCTGCAGAGGGCCCCCGAAACACCAGGTGGCCCCCTTGCTCTCAAAGATGATTTAATTTTAGTTTCGTTTTTGAATTTGGCCAGCGGTTATGAAAACATGAATGATCATTTCTTTTAATGCGGTGCGCTGTCGCTCTTTCTACGTAAAAATCAGTCAAATCATGTAACGTAAATGTCGTACAGTCTTGCTCGAGACTAAAAAAAAATTTGAAAGCATACCGAGCTGCGAAAGAGACACTGTTTCTCAAGCGTTTTCCGCGAACGTGATTCGAGACGGAGTGAAACACGGACAAATGCGTTTCATTAATTCGTTCATAACCACTCATATACCCCACTCAACCCCCCAACGCCGCCGCCGACACAGTTTTGCGTAGGGCCCCCGAAGTCTAGGATTGGCACTGATTGAGATGCACACTCACTTCTTAAATCTCAAAATGCTTTTATGAAGCATTAAAGGTGCAATAGGTGATTGTCTTCAGAAACATTTTTTGTTATGCTGGTTGAAAGTCTCTTCACATCCCGATAGCAATCATTAAGTTAAGTGGTCTAAATGTATTTATATGTATTTATATATTCTGTGGAAGGCACAGAACCAAGAAATGTTCGTCCAATTAAAACGCTCGTTCTAAAGGTAGTATTTTCCAAGATCTCCTACTGCACCTTTAATTTGAACAGTCAGTTATGTCTTAAGATGAATCATATGGATTAAGAAACTTTAATGCTGTCACGTATAATAAATCTGCTTCAGAAATAAAGGAATTGCAAATTACAATACTCTTGTCATTGAAAAATGCAAACCCTGTACAAATTGTAGAAATGGTAAAAACTAATTTGGAATCGCTTAAACAGGGTTACAAATTTTATTCATATATTAGAACGTTTATCAAAGCAAAGAGTTTATTTGAATTCATGCATGTTACAGCGTATCTCTATTGAAGTACACAATTTTTCGTCTGTCTGATAGTGATGAGAAGGAGGAGGAAGAATACGAGAAGGAGGAAGTGGGCGAGGATGGTGAGATCATCCTGGTCACTGGTGATAAAGTCTCTGGACCCTGGAATAAATCAAGCGCCCCCCCTTCAGCTGCTTCGGGTGAGTCGGCAGTGTTAGTATAAATAGCCAACTAATGAAAGTATTAGTTGAGATTAGTTTTTAAACACTGATCTGTCTCATTTCCTGTTAGTAGAGGAAGTTGAGGTTCCTGAGCCCAAAGCACCTGGCGTGTATCGTCCCCCAGGGGCCCGGTTAACCTCTACCAAGAGAGGCCCAACTCAAGGGCCTCCAGAAATCTTCAACGACACCCAGTTTCCCTCTCTCCTCTCCACCGCCAGACACGTGGAGACTCGCAAGTAAGTGACTGAGCTCTTCTAAAAGTCTGTACTGTTCATTGCTTAATCAGATGTACCTTTAGCTTCCTTACTCGATTTTCCTCATACACGGAATATGTTAGGAATGCCATACTGATGTGCTGCGATTTCCGCAGTATTTGTACTGTGCAGATTTTCTCTGTGCATGGAATAATAGTGTTTTGTTTACTAAAATAATTACAAATGAATTTTGTGAATAGAAATTAAGCTTAAATATGAAAACCTAAGAGAAAAACTTAAATGTAATGTAAAAATTTTGCCTTGGCAACTATCTGAAATAAAATAAGTACTAAAATGACTAAAGCTAAAACGGAAATAAAAACTTAATATAAATGACAAAATTACTAAACTTAAAAAAAAACAAAAAAAAAACAAGCTGATTCAAAATAATAAGTACTATAATAGTACACAAATAATACTAAAATAGCCAAACTGCCCAAATGTGCATTATAAAATGTATAGTTCTGAAATTTCTGATTGGATGAGCCATTTTAGTGTTATGCGATTAATGCAGGAGTGTAAAAAGTATGCCATTTTTCAAAACGTAAAATTACCTTTAGATTTTGGGTCTTGAAAATGTGCATTTAGTAAAAAATGTATTTTGGTGTAGTTTTAGTTATACCAGTTATGTTATGTTTAATTGTTATTAATAAAAGTTTTCATCTAGTTTTCATAAGGAAGATAACACTACATGAAGCAGAAACTAATTAGAAATTTATTCACATTGTCTTGTAGTTACCTACCATTTGAAACACTTATTTTTGCATTCTATTTGAAATACTTGTTTAAGATGCATCCATGCGGACCGCAAAGGTTTTGACATAATGAAATAAATAAATGCCAAATGCTAATTTCTAATAAAATCAAATTTATATCAAGCACATCAAGGTCAGCTCAGTCGAGCCGTTTAGGTGCAGTTGTTTGTGCAATGAAGAGAGCAGAGAGCTGCACTCACACAGATGAAACTTTCAGTGAGTGAAAAACAATTGGGTTCTCAAAAATTAGTGAAGTTGACGGGTCCTTAAAGGGGTCATATGATGCTGCTAAAAATAACATTATTTTGTGTGTTTGGTGTAATGAAATGTGTTTATGCGGTTTAAGGTTCAAAAAACAAATTATTTTCCACATACTGTACATTATTGTTTCTCCTCTATGCCCCGCCTTTCTGAAACGTGTCGATTTTTACAAAGCTCATCGGTCTGAAAAAGCGAGGTGTGCTCTGATTGGTCAGCTATCCAGTGCGTTGTGATTGGCCGAATACCTCAAGCGTGTGACCGAAATGTTACGCCCCTTACCATATTGTGATGCCCTGGCCGGCCGGAGTGTAACATAAAACCATGTCTGCATTTGTGATCGGAGAAATGACAAACAACAAGTGCTACTCTACACTGCCCAAAAAACTCGCGTTTGAGTCGTCAGTGGCAAATTCTTTAAATATAAAAACGTACTTATAGTCTGCGAGTCAGAACAGCCGGCATTGTAGTCTACTCTACCAGGATCAGGAAACAGTCCTCCATAAAATGCGCTGCACACATCTGAATATTTGGGTTGAATTGTTCTGGAACAGTGTTGTAAATACAACTTAACCACTGATTTCTAGTCGTGTCCTCTTTTGGAAGGCCAAACAACGTAGTTTCGCTTTCACAATGAAAAAGCGTCACACACCACCTTGAGTGAGCGGAGGCCGGAGGCCGGCTTGAGTGAGCAGAGGCGGGCGGGCTTGAGAACGGGGCGGCCGGCGGATTCGACGAAGGAGCGTCCGGAGGGCTTGCGGCAACCACATGTGACACCCCCTATGCACCAAGAGCTTGTAACACTCCAAAGAGAAAGGAAAAATTGAAATCGCATCATATGACCCCTTTAAAGTCTTAAATGGTACAAGATATTCTTAGTTATGATTTCAGGAGGCCCTCAATTTGGGGATAGAATGTAACGATTAAACTTCAAAAGGCTATTATTTTATTGAATAAATATGAGCCCTGCACATTTAAAATTCAGCTGCTGCTTTGTGTACTGCCCTTACCAGGGAAACCGCTATATTTCTGCCGTTCCAAAAGCGCCACCTGCTGGCAGAGATTGAATTTACATTTTCATTAAGCCCTGCTGTTTTTGTTCAGACTGACCAATGTGAAAATCAACCCATGTGAGTTGTAAATGTGAACTAGTGGATCGACAAGAAGATAATGCATTATAAAAATGTAAACAATTAAGACGGTAAAATATATTTGTTATTTAAACAATTATTATCAAATAATTATTATATTAATTAAATTAATATAATAATTAAAACTTTTGATTCCATTTTCTTAAAAAAATGGTTTAAAGACTGAAATGTGAAGTTTATCATTTTATCAAACTTTTTTTTGTGTGTGTGAAAACCTGTATCTGAACTCTAAATCATGCTTTTTACATTCATTTTAATTTTATTTGTGCAGATATTAAAAAAGGTCCTAAAGCATTAAATTTAAGATTTCAAATCCTGCAGATACCCTGGTCTGGCAAAAACCATCAATTCATGTTTTTAGGTATATAATTGTCCGTACCTCGGCTGGTGAGGAGGGTTCTTTACTGGACCTCAAGCAATTTTAGTGGAAGACCCCTGGTTTAAAATATATACAGGTGCATCTCAATAAATTAGAATGTCGTGGAAAAGTTCATTTATTTCAGTAATTCAACTCAAATTGTGAAACTCGTGTATTAAATAAATTCAATGCACACAGACTGAAGTAGTTTAAGTCTTTGGTTCTTTTAATTGTGATGATTTTGGCTCACATTTAACAAAACTGTGTGCATTGAATTTATTTAATACACGAGTTTCATAATTTGAGTTGAATTACTGAAATAAATGAACTTTTCCATGACATTCTAATTTATTGAGATGCACCTGTACATACTATACAGTTGCTAGTATTCCATTTTGAGCATAACCAATCCTGCATACTGGTGGATATTTTGTTGCAGGGACCGAGAGATGGAGAAGACCTTCGAGGTGGTCAAGCACAGGAGCCGGGTCAGAGAAGGGGAAGGCCCAGGCTCCATGCAGCATCTACAGTTAGATAATCAGTATGCCATCCTGGGGGACAAGTAAAAGCCATCTCCCTCTCCCCCCCCAAGCCTACCACCAATGGTACAGTAAGACTCGTTGGGGGAAAATGTCCTGCAGCTGTCTGATGCAGTCCTGACTGAGCTGGAGACGTCTGTGCCCATTTTCACACACACAACCAACACATGCACACACACACACTCGCACACAACAATACATAAACATCCCATTAGACCTCTGTCAAGCAACACCCAGAAATGAACATATTTTGACCCATTTAGCCATCAAAATCCTCTCATACACACATGGACACGGCTGATAAAGGCCCTCCCTTATCAACTGCATTCAAACGGGCTGCAGCAACAGGAACTGACTGATATTTCAAATTCTGCTTTATACGACACCGTTCACCAAGATGAATGACACTGCATCAAACGAACAAGGCATCAAATGTTTCTTACGGTTGATTTCCTCATGGGGGTGGTTGGCCGGCAGAGCCACTGGACATCGGCCAACCCTGAGAAAATGAGAAAAGCCACTTTGAGGATGGAGTTCAAGACATTGGGTGAGAATTAAACAAACCAACATCTGCTGAGGGTTTTTATTTATTTTTTTTCTTCACTACATCAGTATAACTCCCAAACCATTGGATTTTTTTGTACTTACATTGTGATGACAGAACGCTGGGAGTTTTTGGTTTGGGCACTAGAGAGTGGAGGCTACCTCAGTAAGTAACTGTGGTTACAATGTCGACCAGGTCCTGGGCTCTGATTGGCTGCAGGAATTAACACCAGTCTGGCCAAAGAGGAGCAGCTCAACGTTTTAACTGTAACCTTGAAAATTCAATTTTTTTTTCCCTCCCCATTTTGCAAGATCTGTTGACAGAGGCATTGAGTCTTCAAATTTACTTTTTAAAGTGGCCTTACTGTGGGGAAAAAAATATGAAAGTGATGGGAGAGAAATATATATATATATTTAGAGAATGTGTTAAAATAGCATTCTGGAAGGCACTTCCTGGTCGTTTTGCAGGTAAAGCCTGCTTGATTTGATTCTTACCACTCTGAGGAGTAAAAACCACCTCCGTATCCCTCTGTGAGAATGTAGTTCTGCGCTAGTTTGTCAACATATTGCGAATAATGGATTTTCTCTAACAATGTCCCTTTAACCCTTTCATCCCTGTTCCTCTCCTCATTTTATTTGATTCCATGATTGACAAACCATTATTAAAGCTTAACCTTTCTAATCTCATATCATGTTTGTGGTTTGATGTGTATTTTTGCAGCTGTGGTCTGTAGAAGGTGCTGCAGTCATTGCTATGAATAGTTGGTCGTGTCAAATGAGTTCTAGCTTATGTAGATGCGATTTTGTTTACAATGTGCAAATAACAATCTAGCTATTCTGTTTGGACTTTAAACTCCTCATTCACCATGTTTTTGTTTTTTTTTTGACTGGACAGATACAGCTGGGTTGTTTTTATGCTTTTCTTCGAGCAGTTGAGGGTGGTGTACTAAACTACGGTTTTGTGGTAATACATTTAGCTGAATTATTTTGCTGTATGATTGCGGTATGTGACTTATCAGTAAAGTTCAGCCTTACAAAAACATACATTTTGCATTCATCTGAATGACACTGAAACATTTTCCAGATGGTGTCTGTTCATACAAACCATTCAAAAATATAATTAGTAATCAAAATTTAAAAACTTAATGGAAAGAAAGATTTGAGGGAAAAAAAAGTGACGATGCACTACATGTTTTGTTTGGAACATTGTGGCAAAAGACTTCAACAGATTATATGAGTGCTTTATTGGTGCTTTTATGAAACAAAATCTAGCAATCACAAGCTTGCATTAGGTTGTTTTTATGCTTTTCTTCGAGCAGTTGAGGGTGGTGTACTAAACTACGGTTTTGTGGTAATACATTTAGCTGAATTATTTTGCTGTATGATTGCGGTATGTGACTTATCAGTAAAGTTCAGCCTTACAAAAACATACATTTTGCATTCATCTGAATGACACTGAAACATTTTCCAGATGGTGTCTGTTCATACAAACCATTCAAAAATATAATTAGTAATCAAAATTTAAAAACTTAATGGAAAGAAAGATTTGAGGGAAAAAAAAGTGACGATGCACTACATGTTTTGTTTGGAACATTGTGGCAAAAGACTTCAACAGATTATATGAGTGCTTTATTGGTGCTTTTATGAAACAAAATCTAGCAATCACAAGCTTGCATTAATAAATACTGTTAGTAAAGGAAAGATTATTTTAAGATTGATTAATTTTTGACAGGTTCTGATGAGTGAGTGGTAATTGTATAACTGTTATTCTACTAGGAGGAATGATTATTTCTTCATCTCCAGTATGCCACTGCCTGGTCCTCTCCGCTTTGCACTGCAGATGTTACAATACTGTATTCCTGGGACCTGCCAAAGAACATAAAATGAAAAACGGTAATAGTGCAGAAGCAAAATTAAAATTTCTCCTTTTCTAAGAATGCAGCAGGCTGGTTCAAATGTGAAGTGTGTCATTTCTGCATCTCTAGCATTAATAAATGCCATTGGTTGAGCAATTAGAATGCTAGCTAAATGGATTTGGATAGTGCAACTTATCTTAGAAATACAAAATACAGTCTTCTAGTTGTTTTTGCATATTAAGGTGGATTACAAAAAATACTTCACCTTTAAAAAGCAGTTATATGTAAAGATTACAGAAGACTTACGTTCCCAGGGGACGGCAGACACTCCTTGTGGAACATGTGTCTGCAGTGAAACACCACCACACCGAATGCCTGAGCCGTGTCTTCGAGTGTGAATTAAATGAAAAATAAGAATTAAAATAATGATTGGGTGACAGCTCTTGTTTTTTTTTGTGTATATATTGTGCACGTTATCTATTAAAAAATGTACACATATACATATACAGTGCCTTGAAAGTATTCATACCCCATTAATTTTTTCACATTTTATTATGTTGCTGCCTTGTTAAACTGCTTTACATTACTTTTTTCCACATCAATCTACACTCCATACACCATACTGACAAAGCAAAAACAGAATTGTCACAACTTCGTACATTTATTAAAAATAAAAATAAACTGAAATAAGTACATTGCATAAGTATTCATACCCTTAACTAAATATTTTGCTGAAGCACCTTTACAGTCTCAAGTCTTTTTTTGTTTGATGCGACAAGCTTTGATCATCATCATTTGGCAATTATCTGCCATTTTTCTCCTCACCTCTTCACCTCTCAAGCTCTGTCAGGTTGGATGGGAGCAAATGCACATTTTCAAGTTTCTCCAGAATTATTTGATTGGGTTCAAGCTCAGGCTGTGGCTGGGCCACTCGAGGACATTCACAGAGTTGTCTATAAGCCACTCTTGCTGTGTGCTTAGGGTCATTGTCCTATTGGAAGGTGAGCCTTCTGCCCAGTCTGAGGTTCTGAATGCTCTGGACAATATTTTGGTGCATTGAGCTTTTCTTCTACTCTGACGAGTCCCTCAGTCCCTGCTGCTGAAAAACAGC
>NW_015542347.1:807499-807815 GCF_001515605.1 Sinocyclocheilus anshuiensis
TAGACCTTTTATTAAGACGTGTGTGCCTTTCCAAATCATACCCATTCAACTGAATTTGCCACAGGTTAACTTCACTATAAGTGTAGTACCATCTACAAGCAATATGTATGCTCCTGAGCTAAATTTCAACTGTCCCAGATATGCAATGGAATCATTTAAGTTTTTTATTTTTGATAAATTTGCAAAGATGTTAAAACCCTGTTTTTTGCTTTACCATTATGGTGTATGGAGTGTAGATTGATGTGGGAAAAAAGTAATTTAAAGCAATTTAACATAAGGCTGCTTGAAGATGACAAATTGAAGTTGATGAAAATTG
>NW_015542347.1:808012-825490 GCF_001515605.1 Sinocyclocheilus anshuiensis
TTCCAAGTGGTTTGCTGACCATGATATTACTGTGCTTGATTGGCCAGCCAACATGCCTGACCTGAACCCCATATGGAATCTATGGGATATTTTCAAGAGAAAGATGAGAAACAGTCGATCCAACAATACAGACGAGCTGAAGGCTCAATAGTGCCTCAGCAGTGCCACAGGCTGATCGCTTCCATGCCACACCTCACTGATGCTGTCATTTGTGCTAAAGGAGCCCCGACCAAGTATTGAGTGCATAAATGAACATACTTTAAAGAACTCGAACTTTTCTGTTTTGCAAATCCTTTTTTTGATTGATCTTAGGAAATATTCTAATATTTTGAGATACTGGATTTTTGACTTTCACGAGCTGTAAGCTCTAATCATCAAAATAAAAATTAAAAAAACGTTTGAAATTTTTTACTTTACAAGTAATGAATCTAGAATATATGAAAGTGTCACTTTTTGAAATAAGTTACAAAAAAATTACATTTTCACGATATAAACATTTTTTGAGATGCACCTGTACATATACACTCAAACACACACAACTTATATAATAGTAGTTATTTAATATGCATTCATTTTCAAGAAATAGGTTTATAATTTTTTTCTATATTGTATTTTATATTTTGTTTCTTCTATATTTCTCCATATATTTCATGTGTGGGTATGTGTTCATGTATACAAATGGATGCATTAAAAGTCATTAGGGTGTACCTGATGGTAAAATAGGAGTGTGGCAGGATTCACAGATGTTTTCTTCTATGAGAAATAAAAGCAAAATAATTTTGTAGCATTTCTAGTGAACAAAACAGCTGCTGATTTGCCCTGATATTTATTAATTTTGTCCTAGATGACAGGAAGACGAAACACTTGTTTACCATCCACCCGCACTCCTCTTTTCTGTGTCCTGTGCATCCTCTGTAGAAGAGACAGTGAATCTGCCACCAGGATCTTCTTACAGCCCTCTCTCAGTAAGATCTACAGGACAAACATCAAGATGTTCTGAACACTTTCCATGAACACAAAATGATCAAGCAAATGTATCTTAACAAGCATCTAGTTATATTAGTACTCTAGTCTGAATGGAATGCTGGTTTAACCGGCAGTGATCACACCTGTAGATTGTAGTCTTGTAGAATCTTAACCAGTGAGTCTCTGAGGTTAGGAATCTCCATCCCTTCTTTAATGCGGTGAATGAGCAGGATGGGGTCCACATGGGTTCCAATGTTATTCAAGAGGCCTGTGATAAACGCTAGAGTGAAGAAAACAAACGAAGCATTACTAATATTGTAAGTTCCAATTTTTTTTTAGCAGAAAGAGCTGCTGTAGAGTCAGGTCTCATACGTGGTTTGTCTATAGAGTAAGAGATGAGATCGTCCCAGAGTTCTCTGTCATCCTGCTCTTTAGCAAACTCGATGGCCTTGTCCACATCCGCCAGCTCCTCCATGATCATTTGTAGGGCACGTCTGCAGTTTCCCATACGACCTGACAGGAAAAAAAAGCATACATCAGAAGCACTAGAGGCTACAGCCAGTTGAAAAGTTTACACACAGTGACATCTCCTCTGTTGCACTGGATCAATTACTGTGTAAAGAACTATAACATGCATTCAAGTTTGATGACAGAAATGCAAAGATAAATTATTCAGAACTCACTGAGCAGGAAGACTGTCTCTTCTACAAAGTGCCTCTGCTGACAGATTTCCAGAGCCTGAAAGACACAAAGCAACTGTTCAAAATCTGTATTCATACCCCTTCAATTTTTTTCACGTTTTGTTATGTTGCTGCCTTACGTTAAACTGCTTTAAATGACTTTTTTTTTTCACATCAATCTACATTCCATGCAATATAATGACAAAGCAAAAAACAGGTTTTTAACATCTTCGCAAATTTATGAAAAATAAAAAACTTAAATGATTCCATTGCATAAGTATGCATACCCTTATCTGGGACAGTTGAAATTTAGCTCAGGAGTTCATATTGCTTGTAGATGTTACTACACTTCGAGTATACTTAAGCTGTAGCAAATTCAATCTGAATGGGTATGATTTGGAAAGGCACACACGTCTTAATAAAAGGTCTAACAGCTGATAATGCATATCAGAGCAAAAACCAAGCCCTGAGGTCAAAAGAACTGCCTGTAGATCTCCGAAACAGGTTTGCATCAAGCCACACATCTGGGGAAGAGTTCAGAAAAAAAAAGAGAAAGTCTCTGTTACCCTTAATGAAAGAAGTTTGAAACAACCAGGACTCTTCCTAGAGCGGGCCTCCTGACCAAACTGAGCAACTGATGGAGAAGGGCTTTGGTTAGACTGTGACCAAGAACCTGATGGTCACTCTAGTTGAGCTCCATGATCATATGTGGAGATAGGAGAAATCTACAGATGGATAAACATCACTGCAACACTCCACCGATCTGGGCTTTATGGCGGTGTGGCCAAACTCAATCCTCTCCTCAGTGAAGACACATGAAAATACACTTGGGTATTTGCAAAAAAGCACCTAAAGGACCCTCAGGCTGTGAGACAATATTCTCTGGTCTGATGAACCTCAATTCTAAATGTCATGTTTGAAGGAAACCAGCTCTGCTCATCACCTACAGAGTACCATCCCAAAAGTAAAGTGTGCTGGTAGCAGCCTCATGCTGTGGAGCTGTTAGCAGCAGGGACTGAGGGACCCGTCAGAGTAGAAGAAAAGCTCAATGCACCAAAATATTGTCCAGAGCATTCAGAACCTCAGACTGGGCAGAATGCTCACCTTCCAATAGGACAATGACCCTAAGCACACAGCAAGAGTCGAGTGGCCCAGACAGAGCCTGAGCTTGAACCCAGTCAAATATTTCTGGAGAAACCTGAAAATGTGCATCTGCCCTCATCCAACCTGACAAGAGCTAGAGAGGTGAAGACATGAGGTGAAGAATGGCAGATAACTGCCAAATGCTGATGATCAAAGCTTGTGGCATCAAACAAAAAAGACTTGAGACTGTAAGGTGCTTTAGCAAAATATTTAGTTAAGGGTATGAATACTTATTTCAATGTACTTATTTTTAATTTTTAATAAATGTACAAAGTTGTGACAATTCTGTTTTTGCTTTTGTCATTATGTTGTATGGAGAGTAGACTGATGTGGAAAAAAGTAATTTAAAGCAGTTTAACATAAGGCAACAACAAAAATGTGAAAAAAAAAAAAAAAAATGAAGGGGTATGAATACTTTCACAAGGCACTGTGTGTGTGTGTGTGTGTGTGTGTGTGTATATACATACATATATATCACCTTAACATAAATAGGTTCTTTGCCATTTAAGTGAAATAACTGGACATAAACATAGGGGCCTGATAAAAATGTTCATGTTAGAAGAAAAATTCTTCTAAAACGGCACTTAGGCTTTTGCATCTAAACTCTTCATATATATAATTTTGTATAAAAGTTTATCAAAACCAAAGATTGGGATCAGTAAATTTTTTTTAAATGGTTTCTCTTATGCTCACTAGGCTGCATTTATTTGATCAAAATACAGTAAAAACTGTAATATTGTGAAATATATTATTACAAATTAAAATAACTTTTATAATTTAATATATTTTAAAATGCATAATTTATTCCTGTGACTGCAAACCTGAATGTTCAGCAGCCATTACTCTAGTCTTCAGTGTCACATGATCCTCCAGAAATCATTCTAATATACTAATTTGCTCAACATTTCTTATTCTCAATGCTGAAAAAAAAAGTTCTTGCTTTACTATTTTTGTGGAAACCATAATTTCTCAGGATTATGTGATGATAGAATGCTCAAAAGAACAGCATTTATTTGAAATAGAAATTGAATGTAACACTGTCACTTTTGATCTTACTAAGCCCAAAATTTTGAACAGTAATGTATGATGATTAAGTCAACTTAAAAAAAATGTACCCCATTAATGTGTTATTTCCTGTTTAGTGACACAAATTTATACAAACCTTCTCTAGTGGGCAGTGCATGCTCTCTCTGAGGAAGGGCAGTAGGTTGGGTCGGTCATACTCAGCATACAAACTGATCTGCCTCTCATGGTACTTCTGCCCCTTATGATGGTCCCGCTTAAACAGCTTATGCAAATACTGAGGAGAAACAGGCAAAAAGCAAGTAACACATCCAATGTTAATACAGCTGGACCCCTCAGACACATCTGTATGATTTAAACAGCTCATATTCAACATACCACATGTAACAGCTCAGGTCTGTCTTTTAATTCCTCCACCACTTTGTCCATCTGCGGGAGAGAAACACACAGATGTTCATCTGTACAGAGTTAGGAGGGTTTAATCAGAAGACTGAGGCCACTGCACTGAACTCACCGATATTTTATCATCATTATCCAGCAGCATGTCAACAGCTTTCTAAAAAAAAAAAGAGAACAAAGAGGCGGACATATCCTTCAGACACATCTCTCTGACTATAAATCAAAGTTCCAAAGTCATCTATAATATATATCATCAGCAAAACAATCCATAACTTCCTGAACTTATGCACTTGACAAGTTTCTTGCATTAAAAAAACAAAGGTCCTCAGTATTGCCAAAGGAATAAAATAGATGTTTTACCTCTTTGTCGAAATCCATGAGCAGGACAATCTTGTCCTTGATGGCGGAGAATAGGTTGTGTTTGTGAATGAGTTGGTAAACATCTTTGTGTCTCAGTTTCAGGTAGATCTCCAGAGCACGATCATAACGCTGATCATATGTGTAGCTGCATACACACATATAAGTGAAAAGTGAGTGACGTGGCCAAGTATGGTTTCCCATACTAGGAATTAGTGCTCTGCATTTAACCCATCCAAAGTGCACACACACAGCAGTGAACACACACCCAGGAGCAGTGACTAAGTGGGAACTTCCCACAAGTTAGACTAAGATCAGTCTAACTTGTGCAGAGCTGCTTTTAAAATGATTTTACAAGCTTTTCATTTATTGATGAATTGGCAGCATTCACTCACAGTTCGGCCAGTGTGGTGAGAAGCATGCTGTTGGTGGGGTCCTTCTTCAGGTGTTCATTCACTGCCTGAACTATAGCCATGTTGTTATACAGCTCTCCTGGCCACTCACGAATCAGTGTGGCAAAACCCTGTGTGAAGAACAACAAAAGGATTTTCCTTCTTCCGTAAAGTTTGTTGTTGTAATAGGTTACCATCTTGTTCATGCAAGTGAAAAAACTGTTTAATGGAAAACACATACCTCATAGTCAGTCTTGAGGAACTCGTGAAGTATCATCTCATAAATTGCTGGTCGAAGACGAAGGTCTCCTCTTGGTAAGTATTGACTGATGGCCTGGGAGGAAGTAGAATGGAGTGGGTAGTTAACAAATAGCATTTGTGCAATGCAAAAATGAAAGATTTTAGGTTAAACTGATATTTTTGATGAATTATTATTTCTGTAATATTTTAAAATATATGTGCCCCTGGACCACAGACCAGTCATAAGTAGCACGGGTATATTTGTAGCGATAGCCAACAATACATTGTATGGGTCAAAATAATCAATTGTTCTTTTATGCCAAAAATTATTAGGATATTAAGTAAAGATCATGTTGCATAAAGATATTTTGTAAATTTCCAACCGTAAATATGTCAAAACTTAATTTTTGATTAGTAATATGCATTGCTTGGAACTTAATAAAGGCGATTTGCTCAATATTTAGATTTTTTGCACCCTCTGATTCCAGATTTTCAAATAGTTGTATCTCGAAATATTGTCCTATCCTAACAAACCATACATCAATGGAAAGCTTATTTATTCAGGTGGGTAGTTAACAAATAGCATTTGTGCAATGCAAAAATGAAAGATTTTAGGTTAAACTGATATTTTTGATGAATTATTATTTCTGTAATATTTTAAAATATATGTGCCCCTGGACCACAGACCAGTCATAAGTAGCATGGGTATATTTGTAGCGATAGCCAACAATACATTGTATGGGTCAAAATAATCAATTGTTCTTTTATGCCAAAAATTATTAGGATATTAAGTAAAGATCATGTTGCATAAAGATATTTTGTAAATTTCCAACCGTAAATATGTCAAAACTTAATTTTTGATTAGTAATATGCATTGCTTGCTACGGACTTAATTTGGACAATTTTAAAGGTGATTTTCTCAATTTGCTTGATGTTTTTGCACCCTCAGATTCCAGATTCTCAAATAGTTGATCTCGGCCAAATATTGTCAATATTGTTGTCCAACAAACCATACATCAATGGAAAGCTTATTTATTCAGCTTTCAGATGATGTATAAATCTCAATTTCAAAAAATGTACCCTTATGGTTTTGTGGTCCAGGGTCACATATACAGTATATATATATATATATATATAACAATGTTACTAATTTCTCACAACACAAAAGTGTTCATTAATAATAATAATAAAAGCATGATATTATTAATATATTATCACAACATAATCATAATAAAGATCACACTAAAATTCTTGACAAAAAGTTACAAAATATTGACATGATATTTGATCAATGCTTAATAAAATTAAGTTCTGTTTTAATATATTATTCATATGTTTCATATATTCTATATAAAACATTTTGTTAATCAAATCATTTTATTACAGTTTTTCTCAGTCGCTTTGGTGCATTTCTCGAATCATCCTTAATATTTGCAAAGTATGTGCATTTCTCAAAACAATTTGTACAATCAGCACCACAAAATGGATTACCTGCAAAAGCCTCTACCTTACTCAAAATCTTTAGTTCATCTCTCAAAAGTAAGTATTTTTGTCAATGAACATATCAGTGCTGTCAAAATGAAAAGTCTTAGTCATGTTGTCAATATAACAGTGCACTCTGTTAGTATTACCTGATGTAAACAATGGCAACAGTTTGGATGACAGTCACTGTATTGAAATGCAGAAGGCTGCACTTCTTCTGTATGCCATATATCCATTTCAAAAGTACAAATTTACACATTACTGTATGTGGGATATTGATTGAAAGAGACTGGATAGGATTCACAGTTACACTTGAGCTATTTCAGAAAACTGGTTTATCATTGGTTGATCTACATTCTCTTTATTAGTGAAAGTCAAGATTCACTTGCACAATTCATGGCAAATTTACAAAAAGTCTAATAGAAATGTGTAGAAAATATGCTTGACAGTTTATGACAACTAGATCAACCACTCTGCTTTTATTGACTCAAACGATGAACTAATGACTAGATGTTTTGAGGGGTAAGACTATTGCACAGAGAACTATATAATACATTTTGAGCAACATGACATTAGCCACTGATAATGTAGGAAACAACATTATGTACAAATGTACATAATCAATTGCATGAATGTACCAAAGCAATCGCAACTTGTTCAAAAGAATGAGAAACTGCTTTTATGATGTGCACAAGTTACTAGATGATGTGGAGGTTGAACAAGTAGTTTTGAGAATTTCATTTCTGATCTGAGAAATGCACCAAAGCAACTGAGAAAAACTAATAATAAAAACATTTGATTAATTTCTCAGAACTTTGTCTAAGTTATAATAATATATACTGTATAAATTATAACAACAACAATAATAACATCACACTGACTTATTACTATTATTAATAACAATTATTCTTAATAATAATACCAACAATAAGTATCCTCATTAATATTATACTACCATTTACTATAAAATACAGGGTGGCAAATAATTATTATTTTAAAAAATACAAATTCTGCAGACTTGCTTTTAACTGTCCAATGGTTTTAAACCTGTACACTTCATTCTCCCAGAGATCCATGTTTTTCCCAAGCACTTTTTGACACTTTCTGTCAATAAGGAATACAGAGAGAAAAATGGGGCATATATTAAGGCATCTATTCATATTTTAAATGGTTAACAGGTCAATAAATCAGAAGGTTGATGTCCTGAACCTGGCAGCTGCATCATAATCTCCTCTCTCCACCAGATGATTGATGTACGCCATTCCAATTTTCTATTCACAGGGCACAGACAGGAAGCAGCCACACTGTGAGTACAGGTTATTATCTGAGAGACTAGCTTTCTGCACATTAAATAACATCATTCATTTGTTTTCACCTGTACATCATGCCGTTTAATGTTTTTGAAGCTGATCTCTGCAGCCATCAGTGCTTCCTGTAACAAAAATCCAAATCAAAACAGAAATCATCAAGTACAGCTCAAATTTTTAAATGTTATGATATAACTGCTAAACACTTACTTCATATTTCTTCTTCTCCAGAAGCCAGTCGATGTGGTCATCCTGGTCTCTTTCTTTAGCCACTACAATGTCTTTAGGGCTGATGATGTAGAATAGAGGCTCTCCCTCAGAGTGTTCTGGAATGACAACACAAATGATTCAAAGATTTAAAATGATGACTATATCATCGAAATGTGAATTTAACTGATTAGACTGTGGGTTTTGGGTGATTTGTATCCCTCTGCATTATTATGGCATTCCAGCTGTTCATTCATTCTGTCTTCATCATACCGAGCCTGTAGTCCCTGCACTGGTTCTCCTGGAAGTTGCGTACAGTGAGAGCGTCTGATGAGATCTCCTCACAGCCCTCGGGCAACGGCTGGATGATGTCTAAACGAGGCCGTGTTCTGAACTCCTCCTCCTGTGGCAAACAGTTATATTTATTAATAAGTACATTTTATGCTCACAGCAATACAAAACAAAATGTTTCAAATAAGATACTTTGTTTTTACGATTCTCAACATTTTTGCCTCTGAGGCTCTCTGTTGCCAAAGACTTTTTTGATATTTCTGGTACTTCTGATGCAGTGACAAAGCTGATTTTTTCCAAACTTTTTTGTTTACAGAAAGTAAATACATTAAAATAATAATTCAATAATTGGTAACACTTTACTTAAAGCCTTTATGTACAATGCATTATAAAGGGTTATTAAAAGGATTATAATGCATTATAATTATTCATAATGTGCATTGCAATACATTATATCTTGTCGTAAATAATTACAACCGAATTTAAAATGCATGGTGTAACAATGATTGATAAGTGTTATAATGTATTAACTGTGGTTACAATTATTCATGAGATTTTACAATGCATTTTAAGGTGCATTGCAAGGCATAATTCATGCATTAAAAGTACTTTTATAATGCATTAGGCATAAAGGCTTTAAGTAAAGTGTTTCCCAATAATTATACATTTATGTGACTTTTATAGCAGTTTGTGATAGCTGGGATTTATTTTTTAAATATATTTTGTACTCACAAACAGTAATTTCTACCCAATAAAATCTCTGACATAACTTTTTAGAAACGTAATTATTTGTTATAAAGGTGTATACATAAATTCATACATATTACAAAAGCTTTCCATGACTTTGATTTTCTATTACTTCTTAAGATTTTATTAATTTCCATACTTTTCTGTTATATATCCAGGTTTTCCAAGACAATGAGAATCCTGGTTCTTAAATAAACCGCCAGTTGCAAGGAAATGAATTAAAATTAACATGTTGTCAGCGTATAGCTTGCTTTGTCTCATTTGAATTTATTTCAAGTCATCTTGCAGCTCCCTTGGACATGTCATGAGGCCCCTGATCTTAGCTCTGGTGAGTGTGTGTAATATTACCATTTGCTCAGAGTTCTCCTTGACATAGTACAGAGTGACCAGCTGATCTGCCAAAGGTGCCAGTCCACTAATGAAGAACTCGGTCTCAAATGCTGACACTGAAAGAAAAAAGTTATGCTTTGTACATCTTAAGAGATAATAAAAGATAAGGTTTTCATTTTTGGGTGAACTGTCCATTTAAATTGAATTATGTTACATCACATGTTCTCATTATGTGTCCGACTGTAATTAGTTCAGTACCAATCTCAACGTAGCGACTGGGTAGATCTCTCATTTCTGTTGGATCACGCTCTTTAACAACACATATCTGAGAAAAACAAATGTACCAAACAACGTCATTCAAATAAGAATACATATGTGACCCTGGACCACAAAACCAGTCTTAAGTGGCACGGGTATATTTTTAGCAATAGCCAAAAATGCATTGTATGGGTCAAAATGATCCATTTTTCTTTCATGTCAAAAATCATTAGGATATTAAGTAAAGATCATGTTCCATGAAGATATGTTGTAAAATTCCTACCGTAAATACATCAAAACTTAATTTTTGATTAGCAATATGTATTGCTAAGAACTTCATTTGGACAACTTTAAAGGCGATTTTCTCAATATTTAGATTTTTTTGCACCCTCAGATTCCAGATTTTCAAATAGTTGTATCTTGGACACATAGTGTCCTATCCTAACAAACCATACATCAATGTAAAGCTTATTTATTCAGCTTTCATATGATGTATAGATATCAATTTTCGAAAAACTGACCCTTATTGACTGTTTTTGTGGTCCATGGTCACATATTTTTAGAAATGAGCTTCCCTAGTTATTAAAACACTTGATCTGCAGTTGTACTGAACACACACCTTAACAGAAGAGCCCCAGCCGATGATTAGCGTGGTGTTGTCTTTCCAGCACAGACTGCAGGGGTACATATCCGGCCTAAGATTGGTGTTGTCCTGCAACACGTTAGTGATGCGTTGCTTACTGCTGATGTCATAAATTTTCACACCCTAAAACACATCAACTACAGTTTAGATCAAATCATTATTAGTAAGGCATCTTAATTAACATGTCCAGTGTGTCTAAATCTGATTGTACCACATTGTTTGCCCAGGCAATGAGGTTGGCTCTCCATTTCACATTGGTGATGTTTCCCTCTCCTTCATGCAGAACAGAGGTCTTCCAACGGTTCAGCCAGTTCCTCTCATAAAGCAAAATCTATAGGACATATTTAATTAATTTAACATTAGTGAGCATTTGCTGACAGAGATTCACCAACACAAAACAGAATAGGCCACAGTGTTTGCATTACAACACCAGAGGGCAGTAGAATACAGAGCATAAATAGGTACAACACAAGAAAGTCAGTGACTACGTGTCTTTTAATTCTGATTTGAGAATATTTGTATTGTTTTCATTGTTTGCTTTTACTCTTGAAAAATAAAAATATATAGAACAACAGTCACTGGGGTGGTACCCTTTTAAAAGTTATTCATATATACTACCGCTCCAACTTTTTGGGCCAGTGAGGTTTTTTTTTTAATGTTTTTTTCAAAAGATGCCTCTTCACCACGGCTATATTTATGTGGGTAAAAACCATTAAAATTATGACAATTTAAAATAGCTGTTGATGTCATTATTACTATGATGATAAGGCTGAATTTTCAGCAGCCATTTCTCAAGTCTTACATCTAGTGTTACATGATCTATAGAATGCTGATTTGGTGTTCAAAAAATGTATGATAATAATTAGAAATGTCAAAAACAGTTGTGGTGCTTAATATTTTTATGGAAACTGTGATACTGTATTTTTTTTTTCATGATTCTTTGATTAAAAAGAATGTTCAAACAAAACAGTGTTTATTTGAAATAGAAGTGTTCTGTAGCATTATATGTCTTTACTGTCACTATTGATGAATTTAATGCACCTTTACTAAATAAAACTATTAATTTCTCAAAAAGAAAGAAAGAATCCTACTGACCCCTAAACCTTTGAATGGTAACATATATTTAAGGTACTAATATGCACCACCTTTTAGGGTTAAATTCAGTACAAATATAAGCCTTTTGAATGGGTTAGGTTAGGTTGCCCCAGTGGCTTTTCTTTTTGTTGGTCTAATATGGTATAATTATTAGTAGTAGTAGTAGTATTTTTTTGTTGCTAATACTGCAGTAAGTATTGGATTGGATCAGTGTGTTAGGTAGATTCATTGGCCTTTTCATGGTGTTTAGGTCACATTCAGGCAGAAATTCAATAAAAATCATTTTACAAGCAGTATCAAAATACATTTTAGAAAAAGGCAACATTTGGTTCAACCTTTAGATAATGGGACATTTATAAAGTCACTTATGCAGGTTACGCAGTACAACACAATTGAAAAGCACATGAGAGAAGATGATACCGTATTGACATCTCATGAACTGACAAGAGAAGAGACTCAAACAACAGAATTTCTTCAAAAAGGTATTTAATGCTTTGGTTTACTCTGATAAGTCGGATATTATTTGGTGAAAAACAACATTTTCTGAGGGGTTCGTGCGATAATAATCACGCGCACAAAGCGGCAACACACTTGGTGGATAACCTTGAATCGAAAGTGTCAAAAATGCCACACACAATCACCACACAGCCAACCTGACCTGACTGCAGAGAAAGTGACTGAAAGGAAAGACGGTTCAATGTCGCTTCAGTTCTACACTTTTGGCTATGTTAACAGATCACAGCGCAGCAATAGGAGATGACACTCCAAGAGCCGAGCAGACGGAATTGAATTGCCTTTGACAAGATGCGTCTTCAGTGGAAGCCGTATTGATTTTCATGGCAGGGCTGCATTATGGGGACCTTAAGCCAGGGAGAGAGAAGGAAACGAGCAGAAGCGGGAGGAAAATGCAGAGGACTTGGCCACCGTGGCACACAATGGACGCCGTTAATTGCTTCTGATAAGCACAATGCAGTAACAGTGTGAAGCCATTTTATGAGAATCAATCATGGCACAGAGGATAAAAATCTATGATTTACAGAAACTGAGAAGACTCTATTTGAGTGGTTCAAGATTTGTATGCCTCAACAAAATCTCTAAAGGTCCACTTTACAAAGAACCAGTGGCATTTATTCAAATTCACTTCACAATTGAAGTTTTTTTCCAGCCACAAGATGTCTGATCAGTGCATGCAAACAGATCAACTACTTCTGAGTGCTTTTACGACAGACACAAACCCTGTTTTCATTTCTATAGATGTACATAGTCTGGAATGTATCGGACTGTGGCATCTTCAGTTGGTAGCATTGTGTCCTTTGAAAAATGAGCGTATTTATTTAGTCCATAAGCCAAAGAGTGTTCTACATGTTGCAAACACTATGGCACTCTATGTAATGACAGTTATTTATTGCGCAAGAAGAAACAACATCTCTCTAGTGAACAACACTTTGGAGAAAATGGACCACTCTCTCTCTCTCCTTGATGTTGACCCCAGTCTAAGGCCAAGACGGTAAGAGCGTTTCATGCCAAACAGCTTCAGTTTGAGTCACCACTATACACGGCACTCAACATGACAAAAAATGATTCCATTCAAATAATTTAGCTTAACCCTCAGTGTCGAAACCTCAAGAGCATCAACCGATGGAGACCACAAAATATATGTTTAGACCTCAGGTATGAATGTGGCTTTTGTTTTTATTTTAAGGCATTCAAACCACATTAACAGAGACACTTCCTTTTGAAAATTCAGTCGTTGATGAATGTGTTTTTTTCAATAAATGATTCTTATATTTTTGCAAGAAGCATGCAACCAATCTTAAAGCTTAGGGTTGTTAAGATTTTATGTTTTTAAGAGAAATCTCACCAAGACTGCATTTATTTGATCAAAATACAGCATTTAAAAAAAAAATGCAATTTATACTTGTACATATTTAGTCTTGTCACATGATGAGAAATCATAATATGCCGATCTGCTGTTCAGGAAAGAATTCTAATTAATATTAATGTTGAATTGAAAACTGTTGTGCTGCTTTATATTTTTGTGGAAACCATGATGCTTTTTTCAGGAGTTCAAAATAACAGCACTTATTTGACAAATAAATCTTTTGTAACATTATAAATATCTTTACTGTCACTTTTGATCAATTTAATGCATCCTGGCTGAATAAAAGTATCTGTGTCTTAATAAAAAAATTACTGACCCTGAACTTTTGAATCGTAATGTAGTCACATACTGATTCAAACCTAAAATGACATGCACGAGTCAGTGCCAAACAAATGTGCTTTTGTTTCCTTTTGTGCTAGTAAATAATGACAGTGAAAGGGGAGACAGGAAATGTTTGGGAAGAAAGAGAGAGAAAATGTAATCAGACCATGATTCTAACTGGATTTGAACCTGCATCTCCCACATGAGCACCAAGGCTCAAAATTTCTAGAACACTTGTTCTAACCACTAAACGTGGGATTGGGACCCAATGCAGACCTGATATCAGCTTTTAGCATCTTCTGAGTCAAAATATGAGAGTTGCCAAACAAATGCATTTTTTTTTGTTAAAAGTAGAGATACTAATTGGACAATGAGTGCAATGAGATCTGGAAATAACATAGACAAGTTTTGAAACTGCGCCTTTAACACTCACAGTGTGAGTTTTGAGTCCCAGGTGATTGTGAAACTGGACTTACCTTATTTCCTCCAGTCACAAACTGTTTATTGTTGGATTTGCTGAACTGAGGGTGTAGTGCCACGACCTGGAATTGAACAAGAGACTTCAGTTCAGTTTACGGCAACACCTGAGTTAATATCAATGTCCACTCCAGTATTTCTAAAGCCATATAGTGCCTCAGAGGGGGTTAGACTACAGCCAGTCTGAAACATGTTCAATAAAGTGCTTTTAAACCCAGGAAAAGTTAAAGGATTGATCCTCACAGTCCAATACACAAAAGTATCGATACAAGAAGATGACAGCACTGGCTCTCTTTAATGTGTGCCATAGGTGACATCACTCATGCTCAACAAACAGGCGGCTCATGCATGATATGAAATGCCCTAGAGAAATCAATTAAGACTAGTAGCAGGCTGAAATTACATTGTTTTCGAGAATTATCAATGTTTGCTGTGACGGGAAATCGAAATCAAAGGGCTATTTCCCATCAGGCAGCAAAAACATTGCCGAGGGACCGACGACTTGCATTAACGGCAATAAGTTACCTTGATGGGACAGTCAAAGTTTTCATGGAAGCCCTCCCTAGTGTACAGGCCAACCACTTGCACCTGGAAAAGATGAGAGAGAGAAATGGAGAAAGAGACACAGAGATGTCTTTTTAAGGTAAAATCACTGTGGTCCAGAGATGCGCTCTGCGATAACAGTTGACTTGGGCAAAGCATCAGACCATCCAGTGGGCTAGTTAACCATCTGCCAGACTCCCAATTAGTGGAAAGGTCAACTCTTTCTGCCCTCGCACGCCTTTATGCTACTGACTTAATCACTAGCGGTGCTGCAGTCCCTGACGGCTACAAACAAGCATTAACACAACATTTCACATACACCTGTCTGTATAAAACAAGAGGAAACTAAAAAATGAGTGCGAGGTCTCAAAAAAAGTACAACTCCATTGAAAAGTAAAGCATCCTCTTGCATTTAAGATGATGGTGGGGGAGGGAAACTACTGACTTCAAATTGTTCCTGTTTTTCTGGTCAGACGACAAGCTTAGCAATTCTGAAAATCGTCTATTTTAAAGTGCAGGTTTCTACTTTTTGGAAAAACCTAAATAAAATACTCTTCCTCTTAAAAAATGTGTCATATATTGTATAACATCAATAGCAAAGCAGCTGGTAAGTGTAGTTGAGATTAACAGTGAACAAACAAATGCCTCGATATTGATTTTAATCAAATAGTTTAACATTTAATAATTAATAATAGTTTAATCATTTAACAGTTTAACATACGATAAAATAAAATAAACTCAAGTATACTTTTCTAGTGACACAGTTTAGACAGTCTAGGAGCAAATTAAAAAGTATATTATAAATATTTATTAATTATGAGGCACACACCAATCTATCTAGTTTGTTGAAGGCTACCTAATCCTAAATGTTCCATTTATTTACTAAAGACATTATGAAATGTCTTATCTTGGTAACTACTGATTTTAAATAATTACATTTAAATGTAATTGTTAAATTGTTTATGTTATGTATAAAGTGCAGTTTCTACTTTTTGGAAAAACCTAATAATGAAAAAAATAACGCTTAAAAAAATCTTACATGTCACATTTTGCCAAACAACGGTAGAAACGCATTCAGTAAGATAGGATTAACAGTGCAGAGGAGCGAACAATGGCCTCTATATCGATTTTAATTGGTGTAGGTGCGACAAGATCTCGCCTCTGCCATAGTAACAGGGATAGACGTGGGTCTATCATGCCACAGATCAGCCTGAGAAAGCCACACAAGGTGCTGATGATTAGCCTCCGTGGACTGATAACAGCCAGCTCGTGATCAATGAGCAGATAGATGGAGAAATCACAGAAGGAGCGAGGAGGAGAGGAGTTCTTTTTTAAAACACATTTTAAAATGGACCAAATGTGTGCATGCTGTTTCTGCAGGTGTTAGAGTTGATGGAGTCGGTATTGAGTGGGAAGACAGGCACTGCATCATATCTTGCAAACAGAGAAAGATATGAAAACTCAAGTAAACAACTCCTTAGACTCTCATGGTGAAATTCACTAAGAATGAATTGTGCAATGCTGATGGCGTTGTTTATTTGCGCATGCTGTGGACTTTGCACCCAATTTGCTAAATAAACCTGCAAATCAGGAAATGGCATAAACACACCACAAGAATTAGTGCTGATTGTGTTTTGCATGATGCAAATATCCATTTTGCAGGCTAGTTATGAGTGCTGGGCTGTGGAAGATGCAGCAGACTACCGCACCTCACATACTTTGCTGGAACTGTATAAAATCACTCCACCATTGTGATACAGACACCTGAACATGCTCTTTAAAATGTCAATAGTTCACTAGTCTTTTTATGTATGGTCCCTTTAATTATACCTTTTATAATTTTAACGAATTCATTCATTTCTTACATTTTTTTCAATTGTTTTTATTATTTTTCTTTTTTCTTTTTTATGACTACAATTTCTATTCATTTAAAGCACTTTGAATTACCATTCTAATGAAATCTAAATATAGATAAATAAAATATATTTTGGTAACACTTTATTTTAGGGTCTCTTAACTACAGTAGTTGCATATTAGCATGCATATTACTAGAATATTAGCCATTTATTATTAGTAATTAAGAACATATTAATGCGTTATTCTACATGACCTTATTCTACATCCCTAATCCTACCCAATACCTAAACTTAAAAGTGCCCCTATTATGGGTAATGAAAGGTTCATATTTTGGTTTTGGGAGTCCCTAACAACAGATTGACATGCATGTAAGGTCAAAAAACACTTCATTGTCTTATAGTATGCATTTATTTTTACCTTACTTGCTCAATGACTCCCAAACGATTCGCTCAACGATTAATTTTTCCAAACCCCTCCTTTGCGTGACGCTAATCTGCGGTGATTGGTCCAATTGGTCTCATTTTCATTTCATCATGCCTGATAAAGCGCGTTTGTGAGCGCAGTGCTGCTTTGTGTACAGCGTTACCGGGGAAACCGCTATTTTTACCACTCCAAAAGCTGCACCTAGTGGCAAATAATGAATTTGCACTTTCATTCAAACCAAAGCGAAAAGACCAACAAGTGGGTGGGCAATATGCTAATGTTTCATGTTGACGTCAAAATGAAACGTCTTGGGATTCATTTTAAAAACGACTCGTTTCAATGATTCAGAGTCAACTCTTTCTTTTGAGAGACAATAACTTTACACGGTGCACTTTCAGATTTAAAACTTTGCAGG
>NW_015542347.1:827573-829544 GCF_001515605.1 Sinocyclocheilus anshuiensis
GTTTAACGATTCATTTTTCCAAACCCCTCCTTTGCGTGACGCTAATCTGCGGTGATTGGTCCAATTGGTCTCATTTTCATTTCATCATGCCTGATAAAGCGCGTTTGTGAGCGCAGTGCTGCTTTGTGTACAGCGTTACCGGGGAAACCGCTATTTTTACCACTCCAAAAGCTGCACCTAGTGGCAAATAATGAATTTGCACTTTCATTCAAACCAAAGCGAAAAGACCAACAAGTGGGTGGGCAATATGCTAATGTTTCATGTTGACGTCAAAATGAAACGTCTTGGGATTCATTTTAAAAACGACTCGTTTCAATGATTCAGAGTCAACTCTTTCTTTTGAGAGACAATAACTTTATACACGGTGCACTTTCAGATTTAAAACGTTGCAGGATGTTTTCATTCACTTAGAGCTGTGTTACACACTGCATGAAAGGTCATTTTCAAAAATCCATAATAGGGGCACATAACAACTACCTTACTAACTAATAAGCAGCAAATTAGGAATTTATTGAGGGATTTGTAGTTAATAGTGAATAAGTAATCCCTATTCTAAAGTGTTACCTATATTTTTAAAAATCATTATAACAAAGGTTTTTTTTTTTAATTCATTGCTTAATTTCCATGATTCTAATTTCAGACCAAACTAGCCAATTATATTTTAACAATTTGGCTGTAACTGGTTGTAGGTTGAATTCATAATTGAGCAATTTATTCCTGAGAAACCTCTTAGACTAGCCTGATGCTTAACATGATTTACAGAAGTAGGACTTGTTCTTGAATAATTTTTAGAAGAAGGGACAGGAATAGTATTAATTGATAAGTCATTGCTCTCAGATTTTAGGAATAAATTGAGGGCTTGGATTTGGACTAAAGATGGGACTGTGGTCGGTTTATCATAAAGGGCTAATACAGGAAGTTAAAGAACAATTGGAGCTGAAGTGAATGAAGGGAATTCTCACCTTTCCATCTTCAGAGCAGATGCCAACATGATCGCCACTCTCATCCAAACTGATCTGGTTTATTTTCACTGGACTCTATGAGCATAGAACAAAAAAGATGAAGGACAAAAGTAACAAAAATATTATAATCAGACATAACCTAGCTCAAACATGGACATATCTATAACAATCACATTTCAGACTTACAATTTCAAACTTCTGTGTAACATTTCCTTGAATATCCAAAAGGTAAACCTTTCCAAAGTGTGTCCCAAGAGCCAGGAACTGAAAGCAACAGGAGACACAAACATGTCAGACACACAAGTCAAAACCACGGGACATCCTACACTTATACAGAGTTAAAAGCTGTGCAGGAGGTATTAAAAATTAGATTTACCAGGCATGGCTGTGAGGCCTCAGTGTTTGTGCGTGTATGTGAGAGTGTGTGTTTGTGTGTGTGCTTTCGGCTGGACCCTTCGAGGGCAAAAAGTGTGAAATTGCTGGAGGACAGGAAAGCCTATTTATCAGAGCGGCCCAGTGTGAAATAGCGTTTTTTCCCCGACATATCAAAACGCTTCAACATAATATATGCACCACAGGTCACACACCTCTGCCCTCCACACCAACACTCTGCCTGTCAGACTAATGCAATTACATTTCAGAGTTTAACGTATGAAAAACGTTAGCTATTATCTCATGTAAATTGCCAGTATCGCCACCAACCAATTCAAAATTTATGTCATTAAAAAACTAAATTAATTAGATTATGAAGGCTGTTTACTCCTAAATAGTGCATGCATTTCCATTTATTTGCAGGCGACATTGTGAAACGTTGTAACCTATTTAACTTGCTATTAATTTGTTAACTGACACAAGATGTTCAAACAATTTAAAGAAACAGTAATTATATGCAAAGGTAATTAATAGGATAGTGCAAAGAGTTCTATGAAAGGTGGTTGGAGGGGAGGGGCTTATAACGAGGTCTAGGTGATGTCAGCAGAAAAGAAAAGTTGTTTCAGAGTCAGAGTAT
>NW_015542347.1:829561-838828 GCF_001515605.1 Sinocyclocheilus anshuiensis
ATATAACTTAAGTATTATTAAGTTACAGTATTATACTTTCATTAAAGATTACAAACCATTTTTCCACTTTAGAATAACATGTGCTGATGAATGAGATAATACAATGATATAATGAGAGTGGGAATGTGTTTTAAGAAATATGATACATTTTTAATGTTTATTTCAAAAAGTCACTCAGTAGTAGTGTTCTGAATATTAACTACATCTTCAAATAGCAGAACATGGTCACACTTTATTTTAAGGTCCAATTCTCACTGTTAATTAACTATTAACTACGACTTTTGACTCAATAAACTCCTAATTACTGCTTAGTAAGGTCGTTGTTAAGTTTAGGTATTGGGTAGGATTAGGGATGTAAAATATGGTCATGCAGAATATGTGCTTTATAAGTACTGATAAATAGACAATATGCATGCTAATAAGCAACTACTTAATAGTGAGAACTGGTTCCTATGCTAAAGTGTTACCCAGAACTTTTATTATAATTACATGTTGACATGGAATTCGGAAGATTAACACTTTTTCATTTGGATCAGTAGGTATAACAACTGTCCCAAAGCAGCGGGTTCTCTTTTTCTCATCAATAGGCTACTATTGTTTGATATTTCCAATTAATTACCAATTTCATAGGGGCCTGGTGAATGAAATTAGTAAATTCCATGTGCTCCTTTTTATTACATAATTATTAGTTAATATTAAAAGTAGCATAAAGTTGATTTTGGATTTTATTAGCAACAGAAGAGCATCTGTTGTGCATGCGCTCTGCATTGTGTCACTAAAAGGTTAAACAAATAAAATGAAATCAGGCCACATAAGGGGACATTCAGTCCAGTCCGACCACCAACCTAAAATTAGTTTGACACCCCTGCAAATTTGGGTCTATTGCTCTGCCATTTGCAAACTGGCTCAGCTTTACAAAAGCATCCAGACACACTATAAAACACACACGCAGAATGAGTCCAGGTCTGAAACTGAGGTTACCCTGCGTCTTAACGCATATACACACACACACCTGCTTACACGTGCACAGACCTTTCCCTGTCGCAGCACACCGAGCCGCCCCATGCTTCACTGCAGTCTATAATGAAATGCTTATATTTACAGGCACAGTCGAGCATGTCCAACAGAACCCCCGCAATCTCCCCAAATAAAATCAGCCAAAAATAAATAAATAAAAGGGGTGGCCTCACCAGCCTTAAAGGGATTTATCAAAATGGAATTGCTGAAATGAAATTCGGATTCCTGGCACTTAAAATATGAGGCAACATTAGGCAGGTGGGTCACTAGCGCGAGCGTGTTCTTGTGTGTCTAGGTGGTGGAATGCACATCGGAGCGCATGCATAAAAGACTACAGGGAAGAGACAGAAAGAGGGAAAGATAGAGATAGACAAAGTGAGAGAAGGTGAAAGAGTGAAAAAAGGGGGGACTCTCATTGGAAATTCAGCTTTTCAACGTCTCCTCTTCTTGCAAGCTTGCCTTTTTTGGAGAGATGGAAGAGGAGGAGGGGGGGAAGAAGTCCCCAGGGAAAAGCAGGAAAATGGGGGAAAAGAATAAAAATCAATAGCGGTTAATAAAACATCAGGTGAGGAGACATAACTAGGTATGACTATTCCTCCACAGCGTCCGTGCATGAGTGAACCGGCTGCCATGACGATTAACCAGCCCACGTAGAATGTTCCACCAACAAAAATATCAAGCCCGGAAAAAAACGGAAAGAAGACAGGCAAAAAAAGATATAGAAATCTAAAAGTAGAGGAAATAAACAGTAAATCAGCGAAAGGCTGGTGGCCTGTGAGCGTTGTGCGTAAGCACTTCTCTTAGAACATCACTGAATTCAATGATGAACTGCCTTTAACTGAAAATTGAGTGTTTCATTCATGTTTCATTTTGCATTAATGACACACTATTTTCCTAATTAATGCTGTACAGTGCTTTGACACAATCTGTATTGTTAAAAGCGCTATATAAATAAAGGTGACTTGACTTGACTTAGAAAAGTACGGTGTTGAGCAGACAAGTCAAAAATATTATATTCAGTACTATACAAGAGTGTAATAATAAAAATTAATAATAATAATAATAAACTGCTCTAAAAAATATCTGCATTTAAGAAAAAAGATATGATTTTAGAATTTTACAATTAAAAAACAAGTTACAATTAAGTTTCTATTTAAATAATTTCTATTTCTGTACATTATTGAATACATCAACAACAAAAAAACTGTACTGTATATGCACATGATGTCCTACATTTTTTTTTTCTTAAAAACATGCTAAATAGCTTTTAAACACCTTGTCATGCACTGTCATGCAGCTGGCCGCATCCTTCTGCAAGATCTCTGTCACGCCATTGGTCAGCCTCTCGTACTTCAGTTTAGGCTCCTCCTCTGTGTCCTCTTCCTGTAAAAAAACCCAAACACACCCATTCTTCTTTAGTTAATTAGGCACCAGAATATAATAATTATCACACATAATTAATGTGTCTGCTAATACAAATCAATTTAGCATTTTATTCTGTTACTTTAATTATGGTGTAATTCCTTAGTCTTAAAAGAATAGTGATATCCTGTAATAATTAAGCATGATATAGCAATGTGAATGGGACCCTGTTTCATGCTACAGTAACGTCAGGGAATCCCAAACCTTTTGGTCAGCAGAACCTCTTTAATCTAAATGATTTCCTTGAGGCATCCCTTGAGATTTATTGAGAGAATATTGCAATAATTTGACAACATTTGCATGTTCACGGTTCTCTAATTTTTGATAATGGTCACATGCAGGTAGACAAATAAAATATTTCATAATATATTTTATTAGTAAGTGCTCTATTTTGATTGTTTTTATAACTATATATTTATAATGATTTTATTAATCATTAGCTTTCCATCAACTCCTGCTATAGTATGTAACAAATTTGAGTGTTGCATTTCAAATCTGACCAACTGTAATAACACGTGTGCAGTAAAATATTAATAAATTTATTACGTTTCCATTTAATACATTACAAATGCATTTTAATGTGGGAGGGACAATGATTTTTTTTTTTAATAAATGTATTCAGCAAGAATGCATTAAATTAATCAAAAGTGGCAGTGAAGATGTTTTAATGCTACAAAAGATGCTGTTCATTTGAACTTTCTATTCATTAAAGAATCCTAAAAAAGTAGCTCGGTTTCTACAAAAAGCACAACAGTCATCAACATTTATAATAATAAGAAATGTTTTCTGAGTACCAAATCAGCATATTAGAATGATTTCAGAAGGAACCTGGAGTAATGGCTGTTATCACAGAAATAAATTACATTTTAAAATATATTTATATATTTAATAAATAGAAAACTGTTATTTTAAATTATAATCATATACACTTTTGTAACTATATTTTAGATCAAACAAATGCAGTCTCGGAAGCTTAAGAGACTTCTTTCAAAAACATTAAATAATCTCAACCTCAAACTTTTGAATAGTAGAAGTGTATTTTGGGCCAGAAAATTCCAGTCACTCCAATGCAAATAAGTAGCTAGCAGCAGAACTATGAATAAGATAAGATCACAGGCAGACTGGCGGTTTGGGTAGTGTTTCATTTTATCAAACATTTTTTTCTTCTCGTCACCAACACCTCCATTGTCCATTTCCTGTTGTGTCCAGATGTGAAATTTCTAATGCCTGAGCATTTGTCATGGTCTACAAAGCTATTACAGACAGGGACGGAGAGACAGAGAGAGGCGGGAAAAAAACCTGAAAAACTTTCTACGGTGGGGAGGGGTAGATAATATCTCTCCTGTTTCATATCCCATCATTTCTTCCTCTTGTTAGTGTTTGCCATCGCCACGCCAATGTGGTGGATGAGTGTTGTGCCTCATTCCCTGCTGCTCCTAATTGGTGCCCTGGGGAGCAGGGGATGAAGGGAAGTCTGTCTTTAATTGCCCCTTTTCTGGAGTGGTGTGACCATCCACACTCTCCTCTTTCGCTCATCCCTCATTCTGTCTCTGTCTTTCTAGTTACAAACTTTGCTGGAATGCTATAGTGAAGCATTGGGCCTCAAAACCACAGATTAATGTCAAACCCCACCAGCATCTTTTCTCATTTCCTCACACTGCGTGACTGCGTCATGTTTAGAGGCTGTGGCATGTTTTCTTTAAGTGAAGTGAAGTGACATGTGACGTGAAGTGAAGTGTAGTGAAGTGAAGTGAAGTGACATGTGGCCAAGTATGGTGACCCATGCTTGGAATTAGTGCTCTGCATTTATCCCATCCAAAGTGCACACACACAGCAGTGAACACACACACACCGTGAACACACACCCGGAGCAGTGGGCAGCCATTTTTTTGCTGTGGCGCCCGGGGAGCAGTTGGGGGTTTGGTGCCTTGCTCAAGGGCACCTCAGTCATGGTATTGAAGGTGGGAGAGAGCGCTGTACATTCACTCCCCCCACCTACAATCCCTGCCGGTACGAGACTCAAACCCGCAACCTTTGGGTTACGAGTCCGACCCTCTAACCATTAGGCCACAACTTCCTATTAACTTCTATTAAGCCATGAGATGTGCGTTCTTCTTTCATGAGGATAGAAGGGCTTTACGTGGGGTGTCATGAATGCTGTCAAGCTCCAAAAATGTTCCATCTGTGGTCCATCTGAGAGCACATTTCCACACAGCCTTCAACACATCATGGTCACATCAGGAAGTGTTAGGGAGAGATAGACGAGGGGATAGAGACAGTATGGAAGCTTATTTTCGGCATGAAATAACCGTGAGATATAAATTTGCAATTACAAGAAAAAGTCAGAATTGTGAGATAAAAAGTTTTTGAGAAAGTTTTTTTTTGGTGGCAGAAACATGCTCCTTTTTCCCCTCACAATTCTTTTCTAAGTTTATGTCTCACAATTTGGACTTTTATTCTCAGAATTTCTAATTAATAAAGTTTATGCATCAATTGAGAAAAAAAGTCGGAATTACGAAATATAAACGAAAAAAGTCACAAATGTGAGATAAAAAGTCATAATTTGCATAATTCACGTTGGATAAAAGTGTCTGCTAAATGACTAAATGTAAATAATTACCTTTTCTATTTTATTTTTCCACGGTGGAAACAAGCACCTTTTTTAGCTCACAATTCTTTTCTTACAATTGCGAGCTTATATTTCACAATTTCTACTTTTCGTCTTAGAACTGAGAGTTTATATCCCATTTATATATCAATTGAGAAAAAAGTTAGAATTGCAAAGAAAAAAGGCCCAGTTGTGAGATAAAAAATTAACTTGCTAGAGCCACGGAATAAAAAAAAATGAAAATAAAAAAGGTAATTGAAACTTTTTATTTCACTTTTTATTTTTATTTTTTTTTTTCTTTTATATTTCACAATTCAGACTTTTCTTATCAGATATGCAGGTTTATATATCACAATTGAGAATTAGAAAAGTTTTTTCTCAGAATTGTGAGATTATATCTCAAATTATGAAAAAATTAAGAATTGTGAGATATAAACTCATTCATTCATTCATTCCACAGCGGAAATAAGCTTCCATAAGTCAGAGCTCTACAATTATGAACAAAACAAACTGTGGTTTACAGTGAATCCAAAGGAAAATACAATCATGCTCTCCAAGGTGCCTGGGTGCATACAGAAGACAGTTTGTGGACAGGAGATAGGAGAGATTGCTCCACGGACTGAGATTTCATTTACGAGGAGGGCAAGGCTGTTGTTTCCTTCTTTCTGTTTTCATTTTGAATTGAGGACTAGAATGTCTATTTGACATTTCATTCACTGTATCACTTAAAGTCAAACTCTATCCTTTTTTCAAAAGTCTCTTCTTGAAACAGCACTCAAGAAAATGGACACAATGTAATATGACCTTTTACAGTGGCACTGTACACAGAATATGTTACAGCCATAAGTTATACAGCTCTGCTCATAAGTTTACACACCCCTTGCAGATTGCAAGATAATTTCAACAAAACAAGAGGGATCATAAAAACTGACAGTAGCGCTGTCCTGTGTCACACAACAGATTTTTACATTAAGTACACATCTGACCTGACCTGATGGATTTTTCCGAAGAACAGTGGGGTAGTTTAACTGCTCAGGGCAAACAAGGAACAACTATCACAAAGCATAACAGTCATTGATCATCCAGGTAACAACACACAGTATTAAGATTTAAGGGTATGTATACTTTTGAGCTGCTTAATTTGTGTTTATCCAATTATTATTTTGGTCTTGTGACTATGTAAACATCCATTATGTGAAACTGTGTATTCAGGACATTACTACATAAAAGGTAACATGCAATTTTTTTGATTCATCTTATTTTGTTAAAACAATTACCATCTTGCATATTCTACATGCAAAACTGTATTTATGATATAGGATTCTTATATTATCATGTGACATAACAAATGGTGACAGCTCTAATGTCAAATTCTTTACTGTGAATGTCTCATTACATGTCTGTGCAGCACCCCTGAAAAGCATTGGGACAGTTTGTACATAATAAAAATAAATTAAAGTGGAATATGCAAGGTTTTCTCAGCTAACTTTACATACATTTTTATTTTAACTATCAGAGTAACCAAAGACAGCAGTTCAAAACATTTTAACTGTGAACATTTTCCACTAACGTTTGACCAGAAAAAAAAGTGTAAAAATAGTTTTATAACCATAATTTTAACCATAATTGTATTATTCCAAACCTTACAAAAGTCTTTTTTAAGTGTTTTGCTTTAAAAGTAAGCTCGTGCACACATTCTTTCAAATAAATAATATTTTGTTACCAAATGCATTATTTCAAAAATCACAACGGACGCTGCTTCAATTACATTAGTAAATTGAACAGTTCTTGATTTTACCTCTGACTCATCTGTGGATTCTTCACTTAATTTTCTTCCCTGGAAAGAAAAAAATATGTTTTAAAAAAGAAAAAGCAATGCATTAATGATGGAAAAAAAACTATGTATTTCTTAAACTCCTTTCAAATATATATGCAATGGGAAAGCACTGTTCTACACCCAATATTAAAACTGTAATTATGTATAAGTCGTACATTTATAGTTTTTCATTTTGCCAGTAAATTTGCTGTCATCCCTGCTGAAAAAGCTAGTTAAGATAGTCTGGTTTAAGATGGTCTCCAAGCCTGTCCAGCTGACAAGTGTCCACAAGCCAGTAAACAGACCAGTATGGGAGAGCAGCTAAACCAGGAAACGAGTTTAAGACAAGCTTTTATTTTTTAGCAAGAATAATAACATTGGCAGTGTTAAGCAGTGATATTGGCAAGTGTTAAACTATCGAGTGAGTCTGATAGCTTCAATAACACGACTTTAAAATACTTCCTTTAAAATATAATTTACAACTGCAACCTCGAATAGCCAACACGCATTAAAAATTAAACATATAGCAACATAATATGTATAATCACAGGCTTCTGTCATTTGACAGAATGTTTTCTTCCTTCAGAAACCTACCTGCTCCTCCACTTCCGCCATGATAGAGGCTCCAGATGTGGGATAAGGCAGATTTAGTCGTAGTCTACTAATTTAGGGTCTATCAACAACGTTAATAATATTTATGTACACTTAAATCAGTTATTTTGCACAATAAACCAAGCAGCTAGTCATGCGATACTCATTATTATGGGTACAGGGTCACATGACAAAAACAGGAACCACCACTAGAGCATCATGGGAGTTGTAGTTTAAGTGCAAGGGAAAGAATTCGCCTGCACACTACCTTTTCGTGTTTTAATTTACTTTCGTACAAACGCATTTTCGTCGACCCCCATATTTTATTAAATATTTTGTCTATATAAATCAGCTGACCCTACAGAATCACTGGCATCTACCTTAATCTTTTTGCTTGTTCTAATACGTCAGTCAAGAAGAGGAGCTGTGATGAGATGTAATTTGACATTGTTAGATTTGTAACAGATAGACTGCTATAGGACAGGATTATCTGAGACAGGCTGTCAATGTGTCTCATATGTTTATGCTGATATGGCGGCGGGATGAGCTTTGTTCTTGCCATATTCATACAGGTAATGAGTTGGGATATCAGCTCCATTCACTTAAGTTTGAGGCAATTATTAAAATTTGTTGGGCAAAAATTATGCAAATTAGCTCATGCACCTCAAATATCCATAGAACCGTATTTTAATGTTTGCATAATAAATGTTGGTCATATACAATTAGATCAAAACCAACACTGCATCAATAATGAGGACTTACATCAGCTCAAAAGAAAAAGGGGAACTGATATTTAGCATAGCTTGCAGCAGTGAAATCTTTTTCCCCCTTTTTCCCCATCTTAATGAAATAAGATCATATTTAACCTATGCTTTGATGTTTAGGGTCACTAAACATCAAAGCATAGGTTAAATATGATCTTATTTCATTGTGCAATTTATCTCTAATGCCCTCTGCAGTGGGTAAAAGCTCTTTAAATAGTTGAACAGCTGGGGTCATTGCATCTCTGCCACATGTGTAGGTTCACGTTCTAATAATTTATGAGAAATGACCCACTGCGCCTCTGCTTATTGCTTTATTGGCTCAAGCCTTATAATGCTTCGGGCTGTTTTTAAATTATTCACTGATAATGTCCTATCCATTTTTTTTTACTACATGCTTTTTACACATCTTATGTTTTTCAATGGTTTGGCTGATATTTGCTCATTCTCTCTAAACAGGTCATATTAAAGTGAATTGGGTTTTTTGTCTCTTTAACAAAACAGTTACATGATTACAAACAGTTACATTCTCAATTGTTGGAAATTGTTTTGTTCTATCTTCAAAAAATATAATATAATAGATAATAATATATATCATAATATAAAAACATAATTATTTACCATGCCTATGAAAAAAAAAATAAATAAAATAAATAGTAAAATTTAGGTAAAAGTACAGGGGCAAGTCATTATACTGTATGGTTTTTGTTTGAAGTGATTCTACTGCAAAAAGATTGATGGGTAAAGGTCTCCTTCCGGCTTTGATTCTGCCACGGACTGTGATTCACTTTCTTCAGACCTTTGCCATGGTCAGCGAGGGGACATGAGGTGAGAAAGAGATCACAATGGGACAAGTGTAGGCCTGTCTCTCTCACTCTGTCTTATCTTGCCCTCTGTGGCTTAACCAGGCTACTCTGTACATCACACATCTTCAATATGTGTCCTAATAACACAATGTGTGGCCAATCTCCTCCTATATTACTGCACTCATCTCTCCTGAGTAAAAAGTCTCATCCTCAAGTTGAGAGTGAGAGCCATTCTCCTAGGAAGTG
>NW_015542347.1:839001-840325 GCF_001515605.1 Sinocyclocheilus anshuiensis
TCCTGAACCTGCTTTCGACACAATGTCATCACAGCACATTATTAATATCTCTGTTGTTGTATGCCTTGTCTTCTGAATGGCTTTGATTTCTGCTAATGTTTTATGGCACAAACATATGTTGCATTGTCTTTTGAGAAGCAGATAAAGTTTTCCATTGTTTTCCAGTAAAAGTTTACAATGAGGGGCAAGTCATTATACTGTATTTTTTTAAGTCTCTCTCTACACAATATCTAACCTGCCCCCCATCTCCTCTCCCCCCCAGATCGATCTTGGCATGCTGGTGCAGTCTGACGTGGGCAGGGGGGCGAGTGGGGAGCGCTGGCCCTTCCTCTCACCCTCATCACCCTCTCTATCCCCCACCGAGGCCGGAGAAGAAAGCCCTGCTGGGAATACAATCAACACATTCTACCTTAGATCTTAGCCAATTCAACTGATTCCATAATCCATGATTTTTTGTTGTTGTTGTAGTAGTTATCTGAGAATCAAGATACTTCGAATTTACTGCAGTTCCCATTCAATAGATGCATATAGAGTGCTGTGTTGATTACATGCTTTTGTAGGCCTGTAAATTAGCATCACCCTGGTTCCCTCGACAAAAACCCAATAGGATTTTTATATTGGCAAATGGATCTTTACAAAAAGTAATGTAATTTTAATAAGTAATTATTATTTTTTTTTTGAAGGACATAAAGTCAACTCTCCTGATGTTATAATGAAGACAAAAAAAGCCTCATTAACACAATGCAATTCTTGAAAAGAAAGTATTTTTAGTAGTTTGGCATAGCCATTATTATTTTCAAGAATATTTTAAAGGGGTCATATGATGCGATTTCAATTTTTCCTTTCTCTTTGGAGTGTTACAAGCTCTTGGTGCATAAAGAAGATCTGTAAAGTTGCAAAGACTAAAGTCTCAAATCCAAAGAGATATTCTTTATAAAAGTTAAGAGTCAGCCACGCCTACCTAAAACGGCTCGTTCTTACTTTGTTTGGCCTTTCAAAAGAGGACAATATCTGCTTCGTCATTCCTAGAGCTGATCCGTGCTAGTTGCTGAGGAAATACAACAACTTTGCGCTGTGGATCATCGGATCAGCTTTCATCGTGGACGAAGCGGAGTCCAGCCCGGGGTCGTCACATGTGGTTGCTGCAAGCCCTCCGGACGCTCCGCTCACTCTAGGCCACCGTGTGTGACCACCGTTTCATTGTGAAAGCAAAACTACTTTGTTTGGCCTTCCAAAAATCGACACGACTAGAAATCAGTGGTTAAGTTGTATTTACAACACTGTTCCAGAACACTTCAACCCAAATATTCAGATGTGTGCAGCA
>NW_015542347.1:840386-842312 GCF_001515605.1 Sinocyclocheilus anshuiensis
CAATCACAACGCACTGGATAGCTGGCCAATCAGAGCACACCTCGCTTTTTCAGACCGATGAGCTTTGTACAAATCGACGCGTTTCAGAAAGGCGGGGCATAGAGGAGAATCAATAATGTACAGTATGTGGAAAATAATGTGTTTTTTGAACCTTAAACCGCATAACTCATTTCATTACACGAAATACACAAAATAATGTTCTTTTTAGCAACATCATATGACCCCTTTAACAAAACTATTTTTAACCCCTTAACTGTCACCATCCTGCTAGCGGGACGCCTAAGTTTACTTTAATATATTATGACTAAATCCTAATCTAATCATGGCAAACTGTATATCTTTGGAAAGGTCTAAAGCCCCGTTCACACTACAAGCGACAAAGTGACATGATCCCATTTATTTCAATGGAGAGCTGGTGATTTCCGGTGAAAAGTGCGACAGTGGCCGTTGGCGACGGATGGGGTGTGTCCAGCAATGTGACAAAGTTCAGAATCCTTCAACTTTATGCAAATGAAGAGCAACTTTCGGGAGCGACAGCCAATTGGAAAGATGACGGCAGAGCTCATGTGATCATTCTCCACTCAGCCGTAGATAAACATACACAATGGAAAAAAAGTAGGCTCTGTTTCTCATTCATTTTTGTTTGTATTTACGTATTTAATTCATATTTATATTATATTTATTCTTTTGCCTCCAAAATGTTTGTATTTAGCGGCAAGAAACCTGATTCGCTGTCAAGGCAACCAGTAGTGAGAACGCCCACTAGTAACCTCATCGCCAGTCCCTGGTGACATACAACGCAGCCTAATTTTCATTTTTGGGTGAACTAACCCTTTAAGACTCCTAAATAGATATTTTACTACTGGTTGTTGTTAAAATTATGTAGGAACAGTAATAGATTAATTTATGACAAGAGTGCACCTCAAAACATATACATCATAACAGGAGTTCAGATCTTTGTCACAAAAATTATTTTTCGTTTCCTTTTTCCCTATTACATGTTTTAGTAATCATCACAAATTATATATAATTTGAAAACGTCAAAATTCATCCTGTGAAAACCATTTTGAAATCGGACATTGTGTTACCATGGAAATGGTACTTTAAAATCTTATGATCTTATCTTAAAATCTAAAAAAAATCGTAAAATCTATGACACCTCCCCTTAGTGGGAGGTGTCATGGGTTTCCAAATGTATTACGGTCTTTTCGAATCAAAACTTTTCATAATCTTGACAAAATACAAATCATTGGAAAGGTCTGAGTCTCAAGATTCCATATTTGGTGGTAGATTTTGTCATAGACATAATATTGAGAGAGAAATTGATACATTTGTGATAGAAAAAATGCATAAAAAAAAATTAAATGGAGTTTGGATGGCACAACTTTATGCAAATGAAGAGCAACTTTCGGGAGCGACAGCCAATTGGAAAGATGACAGCAGAGCTCATGTGATCATTTTCATCTCATCCGTAGATAAACATACGCAATGGAAAAAAAAGTAGGCTCTGTTTCTCATTAATTTTTGTTTGTATGTACGGATTTAATTCATATTTATATTATATTTAGTCTTTTGCCTCCAAAATGTTTGTATTTAGCGGCAAGAAACCTGATTCGCTGTCAAGGCAACCAGTAGTGAGAACGCCCACTAGTAACCTCATCGCCAGTCCCTGGTGACATACAGCGACAAAGTCACTGCTAGTGTGAACGCAGCTTAAAGGGTTAGTTCACCCAAAAATGAAAATTAGGCTGCGTTTTACACATTTTTTTAAATATCAACTTCAAATTTGTAACATAACTCCTTTCGACATATGGCTTTAATTCCATATCAAATTTGGATTAAAACCTATTTTGTAAAATATTTATTTTATATAAAATAAAATAAAAATAGTACAGTACATTTTCTTTACAGTAAAATTTAAACTTC
>NW_015542347.1:842339-842986 GCF_001515605.1 Sinocyclocheilus anshuiensis
GGGTCATCGGATGCCCATTTTCCACAAGTTGATATGATTCTTTAGGGTCTTAATGAAAAGTCTGTAACATCATTTGGTTAAAATTTCTCAATGGTAGTGTAAAACAACAACGTTTTTACCCTGACAAAAACAGCTCTTTTCAGAGCAAGCTGTTTTCAAAGAGCTCTGCTCACCCCGCCCCTCTCTTCTGAGCCGCTCACTGAGAGACGGTAAACTTTAGCTGCATTCATCGTGAAATTTGATCGTTATTATCCTCGTTATTAGGAAAGGCGATTTGCAAAGATTCATTAAAAAAACCTTACACTCACTTCTTCTACCCCAGAGCCGTGTGAGACACTTTTTTTTAAATTTTATGGATGGGTGATTTTTATTTAAGTACTTTTGGTCTGAAGCAATGCAACACCCACTGAGTGGCATTAAACAGCTTGAAAGATATGATTCGCGCGAAGATAGATGCATTTAGGTAGATCGGGGGCGCATTCCCTTCACAAACAAATGTAATCCACTGCGTCTTCAGCGGCTCAGATGTCGGGAGTAAATGATGACTGCTATGTTCATTATTACATCCAACACCAAAACACTTCAATCGCTTAGGAGCCATTCTTGTCTACATCTGCTCCGGCGGTGAAACAATGGCGGACTGATGA
>NW_015542347.1:843131-844088 GCF_001515605.1 Sinocyclocheilus anshuiensis
TGAAATCATGCGTTTTAAACCATATTAGTTTAAACTTCTGATATACAGTTTTCTGAGCGCACACATCCGAAGCACACGTGCACAGAAAGCGGCTGTCACACGGGAGGTGAGTACTAAACTAAGTTCTCTTTCATGTCTTATTGCGCTTAAACTGTCAAATACACACAAGTTTATGTTAAAAGCACACATGAGTTACAAAAACAGTCGATTATGTCTGTGAAGGTAAACAGCTAGGAAAGAAATTGCATGTTTATATTAAATCTGTGTGTCAGCAGCTTAATATACAATAAATAAATCAATAAATGACTGCTCTCTTGTCTCCTCTGAGGCTGGGACTCTAATTAAGCCTTGTTCAGACTGTCAGCCCAAATCCGATTTTTTTGCAAATCCGATTGAAATCCGATCATATTTAGATAGTCTGAACGGCAACGAACTACATAAAATCCGATTTGTGCAAATCTGTTTCGAGCTACATTCGTATGTGGTTTGGAATCCTATTCAAATCGCATTCCTGGAAATCCGTTTCAGTCTGACCACTCAGATCGGATTTAGCGTAGCTTTTTCAAGTTCTCACGCCACGTAAATGTAAACACGTCAGACATTTTTGTAGAAAACATAATAAATGTCTTTGCAGGAACAAGCGTGTGTTTTGCGAACTGTCAAAGTCAAGTAGAAAAAGAAAATATACTGCTTGTATACTCAACTCTTTGAGTGTTGAAACCAGTGGAGATGGCAGCATGAAATAAAGTCGCACATTCCAGCTTCCTGCGTTTCTGATGCTGCGACAGTCAATTATTCAAATCAGATTCCATCCGGATATGCACAAAATCAGATTTGGGCTGACAGTCTGAACGAGGCTTAAGGTAAAACACCAGTGCAGTCTATGCTGAAACGCTACTGTCAATCAAACAATCGTGGGAGGGGCCTGTCTGTGTGACATCACACAGACATGCATCT
>NW_015542347.1:844098-848894 GCF_001515605.1 Sinocyclocheilus anshuiensis
GTCACATAGACAGGCATCTGAGATCGGCTCGATTTGAGAAAGGGGAAATGATTTAACGAGATAAAAAAAAAAAAAAAACACTGGGTGGATCTTTATCATTATTGATTTGACATCACACCCTTATAGGAACACCCACCTGGCGGGCAAAACTAAGCTTTGCTTCACTGACCGCCAGTTATTATTACGCTGATTTCATTTAGTAAAGTAGTGAAACGCAGATATTAAAAGGCGAAATTCAGTAAACGCCTTATTTATGATGTATATTTTGTACAGGCAAGCAGATGAACCCAGAATATAAACACAATGTGCAAAATGTCACATTAAATTGTTTCCCATAGAAAACCATTATAAGGAAAACACTGAACCATTAAGCGGATTGCGTTCATATTCCGGCCTCATCTGCTTGCCTATGTAAACTATGCATCATTAATATGGTGATTACTGAATTTGATCTTTTAATATTACTGTTTTAAATATATTAAGGCACTTTAAGTGTTTTTACAACGTTTTGTCGCACTGTTTAATGATTGAAATATTGCCACGGGTGCTTAATATGGATTGCAAATGGCCAAAACTTGCATTTTGTTCACACATACCTTTGTTTTATTCTTTTGAGAGGTGATCTAAATATTTGTGGCTGGGAAACAGATGGAAAATTGACAGGCTTGTGCTGCAGTTCTATGGATGTTTTGCCCTCCAAGTCTTTGAGCCGGTCACGTGACTTAAAGCTATGAATAAGGTGGTTGTGTATACACACTGCCAACACACATTTCAGTGCAAACAGCTTGTAAAAGTGCATGTCGCATCCAATGACCCCTTTAACAAAACTACTGTTTATTAATATTTCAAAAATTCATCTGCAAAAAAGTCATTTGGTGCAACCAACAGAAACATTCAGAATTAAAAAAACAACAACATAAAACAGGAAATTATAGTAAATTATATCACAGAGTAACTCACTAAGTCTCTTAAAATGAATTATTTTTATAATGAAAAGGCAAAGTTAATTGTCACGAAAAAATTATTTTAATCAATAATTTATACAAATTCATAGTATTTTTAAAAAACGAAATTATCTTGAAAAAAACTGTATAAAGATGTGTATAAAATTGCAAGGAAAATACATTATTACTATTTACGCAATAGTTACATGATATTTTCATTAAATATTTAAGTTATCAAAATTGAAAGTTTTTTTTTAAACGTGCATATACAAGTTTTTCAAAACCACATAAAATGTTTTTTTTTTTTTTTTTGTCCTTTATTGGGGGCACTCTTATTTGTCATTGACCCTATTTAGTTCAAACTCATATTTTCCTATTAATTGGACATACTATATTTATTCCTTAATCAAGTTCACAATGTGCTTGCCTCTAAGTAATGAACACCCTTTATCTTATGCCTCACGTTAAACTGCATGCTTACTTTTTGATTAAGCAAGCTATTTTATATTCATGACCAAAACATAAATCACAAACAAGCCCCTTCGTTACATCCGTGGCAACGAAGGGATACTAATTTTCCACGAAAAGAGGACTAATATGGTACATACTTCTTATTTAATGGGGGAATTGGGCCTGAACCGCACAATTATCTCCCAGCGGAGAAAGACAATGTCTTATTTCACTTACAGAGCTATTCCCTATAATTAGGATGCACCCCTGCATCAGAGCTAGCCCAATGCCCTCAGTGGCAATTAGTATTTATTACACAGTTAATGACCATGACATGTAAAACTCAGTGAAGTGGTAAATTTAGAGCAGTCAGCGGTACTCAGTGGCTTGCTGCTAAATGTCGGGGAGTAGCTATTTGCCAAAGTGTCCTACCGGTGTCGCGACTGAATTGACATCCAAGCATCTCATGAACGCGCAAAGAAAAAATCTAATCAAATGGGCTAATATTAACAATCCCACTTTATTTTTCTCATCGTCCCTCACGTTTTTACTGTAATAACAAACACATTCTTTTTCTTTTCATTTTTTTTATTGCTTTCTAAATAGGCACCATGTTTAGGCCTCTAAATGTAAACAAATGAACATAAAATTGTACAAACGAGTTGCTTGTAATTAGTCAAAGTAGGTGTTGAAGGGGTTTTCATTTATTGAAATTGAACCCTTCTTCTCGGTCTTTTTTCCTATGATTCACTAATGCACTGTCACCAAGCTTAGGATATTTTTTTTTCTCTTTACAATCTACTTAGCAATGATTTATTGATCGTGGCCTCTTCCTTCATACTGAATTAGTAGGCCTTTTGGAAAATCATATTTTCTCACCTCTTGTGTGTGTGAACCTGGATGGGGGTTGACTTTGTGAATAGAAATTCACTGGGTGCTTTTGGTTCACTGCAAAAAATGGCTTATCTTACTTAGTATTTTTGTCTTGTTTCTAGTCAAAATATCTAAACATTCTTAAATCAAGATACTTTTACTAGATAAGCCAAATGACTTAAGATATTTAGTCTTGTTTCCAGGGGGAAAAAAACTAAATTAAGCGCATTTTGCTTAAAACAAGTAAAATTATCTGCCAGTGGGGTAAGTAAAATACTCTAAGAACATTTTACTTACCCCACTGGCAGATAATTTTACTTAAGTAAGATAAGCCATTTTTTGCAGTGTTGAGAGCCAGTTCTGCCCAATTTATCAAGATTTTACCATTTTATGTAGTACTATTGAGCAGTATTAATATAAAGTTACTTGTTACAGTGCAGTAGGCTACAACCAAAGACTTTGCTCAGGAACACCTTTAAAAACAAACTTATGACAGTACTTTGCAAGAAAAAAAACAGTAAGTTTACAGTAAAATGTTACTGTATGATAATTAGTTATACAATTACTGTAGATAGAGGTAAATACTATTTTTAAAAATAATTTATCAATATAATGCTGCATTTTTACACTAAATTACTTGATTGTCTGAATTTACTATATATTTGGAAGAAATAAGGCATAAAATACAGTACATCCAGTGTATTTTCCTGATTGCTTAATGTTAATTACTGGCAGCTGAATTTTAAATGTAATTACCACTAGGACACTTTTAAATGTTGTTTCAATTGTTTGTAGGTAAATGTGTGCATAATCTAGCAATCTTTTTGTACTCTTTTTCTGCAGTAGACCTATCGCATTACGGTTTTACAGAGTGAAAAAAAATTGACAAATTAATAAAACGGACAGACTCAAAAGACTCATTCATTCAAAAACAAACAAACAAAAGTGCATGTGAGAGGATTGCGGAATATTAAATGTTTCTCAGGTTGGTATGCAGGCATGGATTCATCTGCAAAGTTTGCATCGTGGCAGGATCGCTCAACAGGAGTTTGTAGATACATACTGAAATTGGCTTTGTGAATCGATGGCCCTCCTCACCACCCAAGAGATGATGCTATAGTATAGGCGGCCATAGTTGCTACAGTTTTCTGAATGCGTTTTAGTTGCTGCTCTGGTTGCTACTAACCCAGATCAACAGGGCCTACTCTCCATGATACTCTGGTGTCTAGGTAAGGCTTAGGTCCCTCTTAACTATGTGGGTTTTTCTGTTCTTAATAAACCATAAGTTGATTATGAGAAGCGGATAGATGATAAAGCTATTGTTCACAAAATTACTATCACACATACCACATGATTTAAGCTATAATGTCTGTAATTCAAATGATTTACACATCAACTTTTAATATTAATGGTTAAAGGTTAAAAGTTCTCACACATCTTGTTTGTTCACATCTCTAACATGACAATATAGATTTTTAATCGATCCTAATTTTGATTAACTGATATTGATACTTAAATTGACAGCTGGAACTTTTAATGCATAGTCACAACAAGAATGATAATAAAGATATAATCAGGCCTGTAGCCAGCCAATTGCTTAACAAGATCATGTACCACCTTTTATCAGTCCACACACACGACTTTTCACTAGGCAACTTTGTTGCTGGGAAATTACATTTTATATGATTAAAGTTCCTGCATACTAAAATTTACTTAAAGGAGTCATATGATGCTGCTAAAAAGAACATTATTTTGTGTATTTGGTGTAATGAAATGTGTTTATGCGGTTTAAGGTAAAATAATTTAAAAAAAATTATTTTCCACATACTGTACATTGTTTCTCCTCTATGCCCCGCCTTGATGCCAAGGACCCCCAAAATATGATAGTCTCCTTACAAAAGACGTGCTACTCTACACTGCCCAAAAAAAAAAAAAAACTTGTGTTTGAATCGTCAGTGACAAATTCTTTAAATATAAAAAAAACGTACTTAGTCTGTGAGTCAGAACAGCTGGCATTGTAGTCTACTCTACCAGGATCAGGAAATAGTCCTCCATAAAATGCGCTGGACACATCTGAATATTTGGGTTAAACCGTTAAGTGTAAACTGTAAGTATTGTAAATACAACTTAACCACTGATTTCTAGTCGTGTCCTCTTTTGGAAGGCCCTAGAGTGAGCGGCGGCCGGCTTGAATGAGCAGAGGCGGGCGGGCTGGAGAACGGCACGGCCGGCGGATTCGACGAAGGGGCATCTAGCGGGCTTGCGGCAACCACATGTGACGACCCCGGGCTGGACTCCGCTTCGTCCACGGTGAAAGCCGATTCCAGGTTTGCATAGTCTATATAAAAGGGCAGTTTTTTCTTAAACTGGTGGTGGATGAGGAGATACCCCCTGACAATGTAAAGCGCTTTGAGTGCCTAGAAAAGCGCTATATAAATGTAATGAATTATTATAATTATTATTATTAAAGGGGTCATCGGATGCAAAATTCACTTTACATGTTGTTTGAACATACAGTGCTGTGAAAAG
>NW_015542347.1:848904-851614 GCF_001515605.1 Sinocyclocheilus anshuiensis
TTCCCCCTTCCTGTTTTTTTTTTTGTTTGTTTTTTTTTTTTGCATATTTGTCACACTTAAAAGATTCAGATAATCAAACTAATTTTAATATTACACAAAGATAATTAAAGTAAATACAAAATGCAGTTTTTAAATGATGATTTCATTTATTAAGGGAAAAAAAAAGCCGTCCAAACCTACCTGGGGCCTTGTGTATAAAACTCTGTAGATTTCATCCTGAAAGTATACGTACACACAAAAGCTAGATTTTGCGTACGCACAAAAGTTTTTAGATTTATAAAACCATGGATACACCAGAACCTGCGCAAAAATCCCTTTATAAATCCCGGTCAGGGGAAGATTGTGCATACGTGCATCTCCACCCTGTCTCCTCCCCTAAATAACCATATATGGAGCTTACAACGTCTCGTTTTACTATGCATAACCTCATTTGCATATCATTTCCATGCATATTCCCATCCACGTGACACTGTCAAAGGTACAAGACGATAAGGAAATATGAGATATGGACTAAATGCCATTTGTGCCACATTAGTTTTTACTGCCAAAATAATCCAGTATGTTTTAGAATAAATATATCAAAATATCCATAAAAACAAAACGGTTTAATTCTCAAATAGCCTATTTTAGAATATACGTGACCTCATTCTTTTTGTCACGGGACGTGGTTGTAGTCAAGCGCAAGTTCAGGGGGCCATGGTGGAGCAGGCAATTCCGGGGGCCATGGCGGAGCAGGCAGCTCAGGAGGCCATGTCGGTTCTGGCCATTCTGGAGGCCATGGAGGTGCCGGCCATTCCTGAGGCCACTGAGGAGCCTTCGTAGCCTTGTCCCGGTTCCCCAGCCCGGCCACTATGGCAACGGATCTAAACAGATTAATCCAGGACCAAGAGTGAACAGAAACTGCAGGCTTATAAAGACAGGCAAACAAAAGGAGCAAACGAGATGATTAACCAACACAGGTGAAAAGAATGAAGGTGATTAACTAATAATGAGAACAGGAACCAAACCAAATAAGGACAAACAGGAACATACACGTGACACTTTTCCACTGGCCAAATAGTATTTCAATTGTTTTAAACAATTCAAATAAAATAAAATGTATGCAGTTTTGCTGAAAAGGTGAACACCTTTTAGCTTTTTTGGTGGAAACAGATAAGCCTATATTTATTGCAGGGTAAATACAATTGTCTGATTTAACGCATCACTGACAAAGTATTTTAAAAAGGAAACACGCAAATCTTACCAGTTTTTTAAGTTGTATCCTTCAAATACAGTGGTATTTTTCATAATGTTGTGGAGATGCCTTCACACGACATCAACACTGTGCAGCTGCGGTTGTACAGTAGCTATTATTCAAATCGGACAATGGACCATTCGACACAATATCGAAGTAAGTGCGCATCATTGATCATGGTTCTCGCTAAAAAATTCTCATAACATGAGATCTGCAAACATTGCATGCCACAGGAAAGTGATTAAGCACATCCACTACAAATATGTCTAAATTAATATAATTTTGGTTTAACTTCTGCGTAATGACTATGCAATTTCAGTGCTTATCTCCATTAATGGAAGTGGAATATTTAATGTAAATGTGTATATCAAAGTGAAAACGGAGTTTAAAATCGTACTGTTACTAACGTAACCTCAGTTCCCTGAGATACGGGAACGAGTACTGCGTCTGCTAAGACGCGATGGGGAAAACTCCTTTTTCTCTGAATACTGAAGCCTTTTCAATAATGCAGTGTAACTGCACGGCCATTGGTTCGTGCAGTGAATTAAAAACGAACCAATGGCTCGGCAGCGGAGCTGCACGAGCCCTTAGCGACGAAGCCCGCCAGAGCCGCCAGAATGGATATAAGCAGGCATTTAGCCATAGGATCCTCAGGTTACTTCGACTGAAGCGACGACGTGCAGCTACATAGCACGGGGCCAGCAATGCAGTACTCGTTCCCGTATCTAAGGGAACCGAGGTTACGTTAGTAACCGAGTATGTTCCCTATCGATACTTCACTCGTACTGCGTCTGCTAAGACGCGATGGGGAACCAGTACAATCCCGCCGTGCTATGCTAGAGGAACGACTAATACTTGAAGAAAGGAAAACTTGAAATCGCATCATATGACCCCTTTAAGCACCAAATGGGGCCCAGAGGGGCTAAGTATTTTGCAGGGAAGCCCCGCATGAGGCAATTGGGCCAAACTCACAGAGGTTGGCCCGGCGTTGAGTAATCGATCCAAGAGAAATTTGTACAGCCTTGGTACTCAGTGGGGGCCAAGAGCGTACAGCGAAGAAGGCAAACGCCTGAAGCACTGGTTTTGCCATATGGCAAGAGTGAGCCCGTTTAAGCAGAAAGGACCCGGACCGGTTATAAAACCTGGTAAATGTGGACGGCGAGGCCCAGCTGGCCGCCTCACAAATCTCTGCAATGGACACACTGCTAGACCAAGCCCAGGAAGAGGTGATGCCCTTTGTTGAGTGGGCTCTTACTCCCATGGGGCATTGTAGACCCAAAGAAGAGCACGAGATAGCATCGATTATCCATTTGGAAAGTCTCTGTTCCATGACCGGAGACCATTTGGTGCGGCCACCGAAGCATACAAAAAGCTGTTCTGACTGCCTGAACGGGGCGGAACGCTCAATATATATACTCAATGCTCTGATGGGGCAGAGTAAATTCAGCTCTTGGTCCTGCTCCGAAGGAGGTAGCG
>NW_015542347.1:852906-855996 GCF_001515605.1 Sinocyclocheilus anshuiensis
TTTGGAAATGTCTGCCTCCAAGAGAGGAGAGAAGGAGGAGAGAGAGTGTGTATGTGTTATGATGTGATTGTCAGTTTGAGGTGTGGAAAACTGGCTGCAGATGGTTGTTGTTTTGTTTATGAAGAATGTTGCAAAGTCAGGCAGGGTGCAGAGGGGGTGGAGCGTGCTGGTCTGGGCGAAAGGGGGCAAAAGTTGTCTAAGCAAGATGTTAGAGTAGAGCAAAGAGTGTCAGTAGCACTGTTAGTGTCCAGTGCTGAAAACTGAGTGGGTGGGGGAAGTGAGGATGAAACCATAGAGGATAGGCGAGAGGAGCAGAGTGAGCGCTGGTTACGCCGAAATGTAATCTGCGGAGGAGTGCGGGTTGTGTTAGGATCAAATTTCTATTATTTGAGATAAGCTGACCAGTACCCCAACCCCTCCCAATCAGACGAGGGGTGTGGGAAAAAGTGAAATTAGTGGAGAGGGCTGCAGGAGTGGCAGTGTACTCGGGGGAACCGAGGTTACATTAGTAACCAAGTATGTTCCCTATCGATACTGCACTTGTACTGCATCTGCTAAGATGCTTTGGGGAACCAGTACAATCCCACCGCACTTTGCTAGAGGAACGGCCAATGCTTGAACTTGCCTTGAGCACCAAAGGGGCCCAGAGGGACCAAGTAATTGCAGGGAAGCCCCGCAGGAGGCGACAGGGCCAAACTCGCAGAGGTCGGCCCGGCGCTGAGTAATCGTTCTAAGATAAGTTGTACAGCCTCGGAACCAGTGGGGTCCAAGAGCGTACAGAGAAGGCAACCACCTGAAACAATGGTTTTGCCAGAGTAGGTCCATTTAAGCAGAAAGGACCCGAGCCTGTAAGGCCGGGACATCAAGATTATAAAACCTGGCAAATGTGAACGGCGAGGCCCAGCCGGCTGCTGCACAAATTTCTGCAATGGAAACTCCGCTAGTCCAAGCCCAGGAAGAGGCAATGTCTCTTGTTGAGTGGGCTCTTGCTCCCATGGGGCATTGTAGGCCCAAAGAAGAGTACGCTAGCTTTATAGCGTCAATTATCCATTTTGGAAAGTCTCTGCTTCGTGACCGGAGACCCTCTGGTGCGGTCACCGAAGCATACAAAAAGCTGTTCCGACTGCCTGAACGGGGCGGAAAGCTCAATATATATTCTCAATGGCCTGACGGGGCAGAGTAAATTCAGCTCTTGGTCCTGCTCCAAAGGAGGAAGTGCTGATAGAGCTATTACCTGTGCTCTGAACGGAGTCGAGAGCACTTTAGGTACATAACCATGCCTCGGCTTCAGGGCGACCTTGAAATCGGTTGGGCCCGAAATCAAGGCAGGTGGGGCTCACCGAGAGCGCCTGCAGATCTCCCATACGCTTTACCGATGCTAACGCCAGTAGCAGAGCAGTTTTTAGCATCAGGGGACGAAGGTCAATGGACTGTAGCAGCTCGAAGGGAGGGCTCTTCAGAGCCCTCAACACCGTGGGCAGGTCCCATGTAGGGACGGTGACAGGGCGAGGCGGGTTGAGCCTCCTAGACCCTTTCAAAAAGCGAACAACTTCTGTTCGCCTGAGAGAGGAGGTCTCGTCTCAGGGGAATGGGCCACGGGGCTGCCGAGAGCAGCCGGTACAGCTCTGCAAACCAGTGCTGGCTCCTCCAGAGCAGGGCCACCAACAGAACCTTGTGTCTCTGTTCCCTGACCTGCCTGATTACCTGTGGGCTCAGAGCAATTGGGGGAAAAGCATAAAGGATGAGGTTGGGCCAGTCATGGGCCAACGCGTCCCTGTCCTTCGAAAAGTAAGTTGGGCAATGAGAGTTGTCTTCTGAGGCGAAGAGGTCGACCTCTCCCTTTCCGAAGATCTTCCAGATTCTTTGAACAGTATGTGGGTGGAGCATCCACTCTTCTGAGGGGATTGAGGGGACGGATAGCATGTCTGCTCCTTGGTTCAACCTGCCCGGCACATGCACTGCTCTCAACGAACGCAACGAACGCAGAGCCCATTCCAGGAGGCGCTCTACCAGAATGAAGAGGCACTTTGAGGAGAGACCGCCTTGGCGATTTATATATGACACCACTGTCATGCTGTCTGAGCGGGAAGGTGCGAAGACCCAACATACTGCCAGCATATCCAGGCAGTTGATGTGAAGCTTACCCTCCTCTTTCGACCAATGTCCGAAAGCCAGTTTGCCATCGCACAGCGCACCTCAACCCATGTTGGAAGCCTCTGTCGAGACCACCTTTCTTCTGCCTACCATTCCCAGGGGCACACCCCGTTCCATCCACTGAGAGTCTTTCTAAGGGGCCAGAGCTGCTACGCAGGCCTGGTCCACCTTGACACAAAGGCATCCAATATGCCAGGTGTGGGACGGAACTTGTGGTTTCAGCCAGCACTGAAGGGGCTGCATGCGAAGCAGGCCCAGCTAAAGTACCGGAGATGCAGAGGCCATGAGGCCCAGCATCTTCTGAAACGTCTTTAGAGGGCGAGGGGCTCCAACTTGAATGAGGCCACGAGCTGCTGAATAGCCAGTGCACATTCTGGCGCGACTACCGCCCTCATTCGGGCTGAGTCGAGAACTGTTCCCAGGAACGATATATGTTGGCTGGGGTACACCGCGCTCTTGGCAAAATTGACCCTGAGTCCCAGGCATTCTAAGTGGCTGAGGAGGAAGGATCTGTGAAATATTAGCTCATCCTCTGACTGGGCCAAGATGAGCCAGTCGTCGAGGTAACTCAGAATGCATATTCCCATCTGTCTCAATGGGGAAAGAGCCACATCCATGCACTTCGTAAAAGTGCCAGGAGCTAGGGACAGTCCAAAGGGAAGGACCGTGTATTGATATGCCACTCCCTCTAGGCGAATCTCAAGAATCGCCTGTGGTGGGGGGGCTATCTGGATATGAAAGTAGGCGTCTTTCAGATCCAGCGAATAGAACCAGTCCCCTGGGTACACTTGCGAGAGGATCTGTTTCAATGTAATCATCCTGAACGGCCGTTTCATGAGGGCGAGGTTCAGGTGCCTGAGAGGATGGGCCTTAGATTGCCATCCTTTTTGGGGACAAGGAAGTAGCGGCTGTGGAAGCCTGACTCGCTCTGGGCTC
>NW_015542347.1:856253-860489 GCF_001515605.1 Sinocyclocheilus anshuiensis
GAACGGAGTCGAGAGAGTTGAGAGAGTTGAGAGCACTTTAGGTACATAACCATGCCTCGGCTTCAGGACAACCTTGGAGTTGTTGGGCCCGAATTCGAGGCAGGTGGGGTTCACCTGCAGATCTCCCACACGCTTTACCGATGCAAATGCCAGTAGCAGAGCAGTTTTTAGCATCAGGGGACGAAGGTCAACAGACTGTAGCGGCTCAAAGGGAGGGCTTTTCAGAGCCATCAACACCATGGGCAGATCCCATGTAGGGACGGTGATAGGACGATGCGGGTTGAGCCTCCTAGACCCCTTTAAAAAACGAACAACTAGGTCTGCAGGCTCCCATCGGGAGACCAGAGGTGCAGAGCCCACAGCTCGGGCTGGGGGTGTCATATCGTTCTGTTCGCCTGAGAGAGGAGGTTCCGTCTCAGGGGAATGGGCCACGGGGCTGCTGAGAGCAGCGGAGACAGCTCTTCGAACCAGTGTTGGTTCCTCCAGAGAGGGCCCCCCAACAGAACCTTGTGTTTCTGTTCCCTGATTCGCCTGATTACCTGTGGGATCAGGGCAATCGGGGGAAAAGCATACAGGAGGAGGTTGGGCCAATCGTGGGCCAACACGTCCTTGCTCTTCGAAAAATAAATTGGGCAGTGAGAGTTTTTCTTTTGAGGCAGAGGTTGACCTCTGCCTTGCCAAAGATCTCCCAGATTTTCTGAACCGTTTGTGGGTGGCGCATCCACTCCTCTGAGGGGACATTGCTCTGAGATAGCATGTCTGCTCCTTGGTTCAATATGCCGGGCACATGTGCTGCCCTCAATGAACGCAGGTTGAGATGTGCCCATTCCAAGAGGTGTTTTACCATCTCGAAAAGTCGTTTCGCGGTGAGCCCGCCTTGGCGATTTATATAAGATACCACTGTCATGCTGTCTAAACGGACTAGCACGTGGTGGGGAAAAGCATAAAGGAGGAGGTTGGGCCAGTCGCTGGCCAACGCATCCCTGTCCTTCGAAAAGTAAATTGGGCAGTGAGAGTTGCCTTCTGAGGCGAAGAGGTCGACCTCTGCCTTGCCGAAAATCTCCCAGATTCTCTGAACTGTTTGTGGGTGGAGCATCCACTCATCTGAGGGGACGTTGATCCGAGATAGCATGTCTGCTCCTTGGTTCAACCTGCCCGGCACATGCACTGCTCTCAACGAACGCAAGTCGAGCTGAGCCCATTCCAAGAGGCGCTCTACCAGAATGAAGAGGCGCTTCAAGGAGAGACCGCCCTGGCGATTTATATATGACACCACTGTCATGCTGTCTGAGCGGACTAACACGTAGTGGAGGGGACGTTGATCCGAGATAGCATGTCTGCTCCTTGGTTCAACCTGCCCGGCACATGCACTGCTCTCAACGAACGCAAGTTGAGCTGAGCCCATTCCAAGAGGTGCTCTACCAGAATGAAGAGGCACTTCGAGGAGAGACCGCCCTGGCGATTTATATAGAACACCACTGTCATGCTGTCCGAGCGGACTAACACATGGTGTCCCCTTAGGTCTGGCAGAAAGGTGTGAAGGCCCAAACATACTGCCAGCATTTCCAGGCAGTTGATGTGAAGCCGACCCTCCTCTTTCGACCAATGGCTGAAAGCTGGTTCCAGCACTCCTCAACCTGGTCCAAGACTCCAGGCGTGGGACGGAACTCGCGGTTTCAGCCAGTACTGAAGGAGCCGAATGCGAAGCAGGCCCAGCTGAAGTACCAGAGACGCAGAGGCCATGAGGCCCAGCATCTTCTGAAATGTCTTGAGAGGGCGAGGGGCTCCAACTTTGAATGAGGCTGCAAGCTGCTAAATGGCCAGTGCACGTTCTGGCGTGACTACCACCCTCAATCGGGCTGAGTCGAGAACTGTTCCCAGGAACGATATCCGTTGGCTGGGGTACAGCACGCTCTAGGCAAAATTGATCGTGAGTCCCAGGCATTCTAAGTGGCTGAGGAGGAAGAATCTGTGAGATACTAGCTCGTCCTCCGACTGGGCTAGGATGAGCCAGTCATCGAGGTAATTCAGAATGCGGATTCCCATCTGTCTCAGCGGGGAAAGAGCCGCATCCATGCACTTTGTAAAAGTGCGAGGAGCTAGGGACAGTCCAAAGGGAAGGACTGTGTGTTGATATGCCACTACCTCGAAGGCGAATCTCAAGAATCCTCTGTGGTGGGGGGGCTATCTGGATGTGAAAGTAGGCATCTTTCAGATCCAGCGAAAAGAACCAGTCCCCTGGGCACACTTGTGAGAGGATCTGTTTCAATGTAATTATCCTGAACGGCCGTATCATGAGGGCACAGTTCAGGTGCCTGAGATCGAGGATGGGCCTTAGGCCGCCATCCTTTTGGGGGACGAGGAAGTATCGGCTGTAGAAGCCTGACTTGTTCCGAGCTGGGGGAACTGTTTCTATGGCTCCTTTCGCCAACAAATTCATCGCCTCGGCACGCAGGATGTGTGCGTCCTTGCTCTGAACCGAGGTGGAGACCACGCCGCTGAATCGCGGGGGTCTTTGAGCGAATTTAAGTTTCACGCATTTTATTATCCCCAAAACCCAGTCTGACACTCCGGTGATGGCCTGCCAGGCCTCAGCCTGCGTGGCAAGGGATTGGGTTGGTTCGAGCGACGGGCCGCCTTGCGGGGACCCAATGCTCATGATAAGCGGAAGAGGAAATTTGCTCTCTTTTTGAAAATGTTTGTGTTTTATTTTACTCTCTATAACAGCGATCGGTTGTGTGGGCGCTATCTGAACGGGCCCAGAGTTCACAACGGTATTTACCAGAAACACATTGCCGTCGGTACCTGGAAGTGAATGGTGTGCTTGGAGGCACAACAGAGGCTGCTTGGGGGGGTGGTCCGGCGATGGCTAGACTTTGCCCCCTCCTCTTCCTGTCCCGCAGATCAGGATGATGCCTGAGGCGCTGGGTCCAGCACTACATTGGGCCGGGGTCCCTGGCGTTTAGGGAATGGATAGCGTCTGGCCGAGTGGGAGTGATGTCGGGGCTCAGGCTTAGAGGCTGGAGGTGCAGCCGGTGGTGCGGGCTTCAAGGGCTGCTGAGTCGGTGCCTTCTTGGGGCGACTGGCAGCAGCTGTAGAACTGGAGCGCTTCGGCAAGAAGTGTCACATTGACTGGGACAACTTTTGCGCAGCGGTGAAGAGCTCAGCGAACCCTTCAACCGTAGGTCCAAACAGGTCAGAGGGGGAGACCGGTGAGTCGAGGAAGGGGACCTTATCTGCATCCTTGATCTCCGTGAGGGTCAACCATAGGTTGCGCTCGAGCTCCACAAGGCTGGCCATGGATCTGCCTATCACCTGAGCCGATCCTCTGCCCCTTGCTTTTTCCTCACAGGCTCCTGGGAGGAAGAAAGCGGGAGGGCACGAGGGGCGGAGTCGCTTTCTGAAAAGAAAGCTATCCACGAGCGCAGAGAGGCGAGACTCATATCCTCGCAATGAGGACATTCCGTCTCAGTAAGTGCAGCTTTAGCGTGGGCAGTGCCCAAGCATGAAACGCACTCGCCGTGACCGTCAGCGGCGTGCAGGGCAGCCCTGCACGAGCAACAGTAACGGCGCTGCATTTGAAACAACGGTGGAAATTTGCTCAGAAATTTGCTCTTAAAGAAATCGCCGGATAGCAGCAGGGAACCCGGAAGACCGCAGCTGCTGCAGACGATGAAGGCGGCGAAGTCAGCCGAGCAGGAAGGGGTCTTGATCCGCTGCGTGGCTTGTTCACGGCGAAGGCTTCGAGTCTCGTAGAGCGAAGATCTTGCAGTCGTCGCTGAAGGAGAAGAAATCTGAGGATCCTATGGCGAAATGCCCGCTTATATAGCCAGATGCCCCGCCCATTCTGGCGGGCTTCATCTGAGCCATTGGTTCATTTAAATGGAGAAAACTTGTAACAGTGGTGAACCGTGGCCGGCCTACCAAAATTACTCCAAGAGTGCAACGACGACTCATCCAGGAGGTCATAAAAGAACCCAGAAAAACATGTAATGAACTGCAGGCCTCACTTGCCTCAATTAAAGGGTTAGTTCACCCAAAAATGAAGATTAGCCCACAAATTACTCACCCTCAAATCATCCTAGGTGTATATGACTTTCTTCTTTCAGACGAATCCAATGCACAAAGCTGACCTCATACGTCATCCGCCCGGAGCTGCTTCTGTGTAGGACTGTTGGCGCAAGCTACATTAAAGTGATTATTACGTTTTGAATATGGATATTTTTCTTACAAAAA
>NW_015542347.1:860596-863488 GCF_001515605.1 Sinocyclocheilus anshuiensis
CTTTTTTTTAATGGATGGGCGCTTTTTATTTAACTTCTTTTGGAATGATGCATGCAAGACCCGCTGAGTGGAATTAAACAGCTTGAAAGATCAAAGACAATTTTTAATATAACTCCGACTGGATTCGTCTGAAAGAAGAAAGTCATATACACCTAGGATGACTTGAGGGTGAGTAATTTGTGGGCTAATTTTCATTTTTGGGTGAAATAACCCTTTAAGGTCAACAATAAGAAAGAGACTGGGCAAAAACGGCATCCATGGGAGAGTTCAAAGGCAAAAGCCATTGCTGACCAAAAAGAACACAAAGGCTCGTCTCACATTTGCCAAAAAATATCTTTATTATCCCCAAGACTTTTGGGCAAATATTCTGTGGACTGATGCGACAAAAGTTGAACTTTTTGGAAGGTGTGTGTCCCGTTACATCTGGCGTATGCTGACCAAAAAGAACACAAAGGCTCATCTCACATTTGCCAAAAAATATCTTGATTTTCCCCAAGACTTTTGGGCAAATATTCTGTGGACTGATGCAACAAAAGTTGAAAATTTTTGAAGGTGTGTGTCCCGTTACATCTGGCGTAAAACCAACACAGCATTTCATAAAAAGAACATCATACCAACAGTCAAACATGGTGGTGGTATTGTGATGGTCTGGGGCTGCTTCGCAGCTTCAGGAACTGGACGACTTGCCATAGTTGATGGAACCATGAATTCTGCACTCTATCAGAAAATCCTAAAGGAGAATGTCCGGCCGTCTGTTTGTGACCTCAAGCTCAAGCGCAGCACTTGGGTTATGCAGCAGGACAATGATCCCAAACACACCAGCGAAAATCCTCCAATGTGGCTGAATTCAAACAATTTTGCAAAGAAGAGTGGACCAAAATTCCTCCACAGTGATGTGAAAGACTCCTTGCCAGTTATCGCAAATGCTTGATTGCAGTTGTTGCTGCAAAGGGTGGCACAACCAGTTATTAGATTTAGGGGCAAAACACTTTTTCATGTAGGGCCAGGCAGGTTTGGACAGTACATCCGTCTAGTTGCAAATTGTAATCCAAGAGATTCTGTGTACTGTCTTTTGGTCCAATAAGTAATATCTCCTTCTTATCCGAATTTAATAGGAGAACATTATTGGTCATCCAATCTTATACATTTTTAACACACTGTTAGTTTAGATAATTTAGAAGTTTCATCTGGTCTTGTTAGACAGGAGTTCCGTTCCGACTCTGCTGGGGTGCAGGCCATCGATCAGTGCGAAAAAGTCTAGGACGCTCCCAGAAAAGATTCCAATTATTAACAAAGAGCAGTTTCTGTTCTTTACACCATGACAATAACCATTCATTTAAAGCAAAATGTCTACTGAACCTTTGGTGTCCTCGTCGACACCTGGGAAGCGTCCTGACACGATGATCGTCGTCACGGGCGATGTGCTGCGCACCGTCTCGATCAGGCTCCTGAAGTCCCTCTTCAGTGTCTCTGTCTACCGCAGCTTGGTGTCGTTAACCCCCGCGTGAAGCACGACCGCTCCGGGGCTCTCTTCGCCCTTCAGGATCACGGGTATCTGCGCAGAAACATCAACGTCCGTGGTGTCCCGGCGCCGGAGTGAATGACATCTGGGAAGATCGCGTCCTGGGTGCACCGGGCCTGTGCAGAGAAAAACACGGAGTAGAGGTGGTGGGAGAGTTAGCAGCGTGCTGTATACTTACCCCGGACTTGTGAGTCGTGTTTCCAGCGCGGCTCTCCGCTCTATCAGCTGGGCCTGCCTCTCCACCAGGTCGCGGATCTGCTTCTCCACGGCCTCCAGCTCGAGCTGCACCGAATGCAGCTCGAACGTGTCCTCACCTGCACTCAAAGGTAGACACACATCCGCCATTAAAGCAGGTAATAGTGAGTAAAACAATGGTAATGTGTGTGAACAGAGTATTAGCAACGTAAGCGAGATTAGCGGCAACCACGCTGGCGATGCTAACGAGCTATATGCTAATAGCGGACTCGGGAAATCAAAATAGAACTAGTGATAAACAAGGCGCTCTGATTGTTTTTGTTATAGAATATGATAGGGGATATATTCACACGTTATAGAAATGAAAATTATGGTGTATAAAATAGATTTTAAGATAAAAAAATAGACGATAAAGAATTAACTTGACGGAGCTCAAACTCAAAACACATGGCAGTCATTAATAAATGAAATAATTATTTCAAAACTGCATTTTGTATTTACTTGGGTTACTTTGTGTAATATTAAAATTTGTTTGATGATCTGAATCATTCAAGTGTGCCAAATATGCAGAAATAAAAAATAAAAACAGGAAGGGGGCAAAAACCTTTTCACACCACTGTAAATGTGTGTTGGAAGTGTGTGTGCACATCCACCCTATGATAAAAATCCACCCAGTGTTTTTTTTTAATCCCTATTTTAAAATCCCCGTTCTCAAATCAGGCTGTTCTGAGACTCCTTTCAGAATGACGTAGTTCTGCACAGGCCCCTACCACGATAGTTGATTGACAAGGCCTGCCCTGAGTGAGCTGTGAGCTGTCCGTCATTGTGTCGACTTCGGTGCAGGGGAAGACAAGAATGTCTCCGATTGCCCTGAGTGAGCTGTGAGCTGTCCGCCATTGTGTCGACTTCGGTGCAGGGGAAGACAAGAATGTCTCCGATTAAGCGATTGAGGTGTTTTGTTGTTGGATGTAATAATGAACATAGCAGTCGTCATTTACTCCCGACATCTGAGCCGCTGAAGATGCAGAGGATTAACGTTACTTTCGTTTTTGAAGGAAATGCGCAGATCCCAGATCTGCCTAAATGCATCTATGTTTGCGCGAATCATTCCTGATCCAGCTTTATCTACAGTAGAAGTGAGTATAAGTTTTTTTTTTTTTTTTTTTTTTTTGAAT
>NW_015542347.1:863629-865225 GCF_001515605.1 Sinocyclocheilus anshuiensis
AATTTTTTTTTTTTTTTTTTTTTTATGAATCTTTGTAAATCGCCTTTCCTAATATGTGCTAGTTAGCAAGTTTCTTGGCTGATGTTTACAGTCTGCTTGTCCCCCCACGGAAGAGAGGGGCGGGGTGAGCAGAGCTCATTAGTATTTAAAGGGGTCATATGATGTTGCTAAAAAGCAGTGGTGTAATGTAACGAAGTAATAATACTTCATTACAGTACTTAAAGTCCGCGTGAACCGGAAGTTGCTGCCGACTTTATTTCAGTGTAGTGACGTATTTCCAGCTGAAACGGAATACTGAATAGAGGGCATGGTTTTATTTTTGCGCTCCTCCTCTCTGTATCTCACTCATAGCAATCTATCGGTTGGAGGGGTGTGTTTAAGGATATTCTGCCCTAGCCGTCAAACTGACGTCATCAGAAAAGGAATGCCATTCCAGAGCGGAAGTAAATGTTCAGATTTTGATGAAAGATTATGAAGACAAATAATTTTTTTCAGCGGATTAACTTGCACGGATTAATTGTTCACATCATTACTAGCAATGTGCGCTAGTAAAGTAAATAAAGTCAATTTTGATTTAATGCGGACTTTAAGTATTTTTTGGGCGTATCTGTACTTTACTTGAGTTTTATTATTTCAGCCAATTTTTACTCCACTACATTTCCTAATTAAAATCTATACTTTTACTCCGATACATTTCCCAGAAGCATATTCGTTACTTACTACAAAATAGCAGAAGTCGGAAGAACACGGACTGCAAGAAATCATATTTGACGAATCAGTGGTCTTGGGTCTTCAAGTTAGACTCGTGCTCATGTTCAAATAAGTGCGCGCACAAGTTCCAGTGTTGCCAATTTAGCAATTTTGTTGCTAAATTTAGCTACTTTTCAGACTACCCTGGCAACTTTTTCTTCCAAAAGCACCTATCAACAAATTTAGCTATTTTTAAATTTTATTTGGCTACTTTTAGCAACTTTTGATAAGTGACTCAAACAATAAAAAGGCTCACATTTTCCATCTAAAATTCACAAAAAGAGGAAACCAAAGATGCCTAGCAGTACACACATCACGTGAATTAAATTATTGCTACCGGTATTTGCAATTGTTCAATTTGATAATAATAATGTAATAATTGTTCATTTATGATACACCTTGTTGTACCTGTGATTGTTGATCAGTTAGTACACTGTAAGAAAAATATCTAGAAAAAATGGAAGAGGTAGGCTTCTAGTAATTTTCCAGGACATTATCCGTGATCCATTATCCATTGTAAACCCTTTAACCAGAAACACAAAATACAATGCATAATTTAAAATGCCGATAAAAACCTGTGAATTCTTTTCTTAAAGTGTAGCATACTGACTACTAATGATAATTCATTTTCCACTCAAGTCGAGTCTGGGGTCTGCGATAATATGGTAAGTGTTGTTGTAATTAGGGATGTGAGGGTCTAGTCGACTAGTCGACTAAACGGTACAGCTCCTACTAGTCGACACTGAAAACAATAGTCAATTACACGACAGAAAAAAAAAGAAAAACAAAAACGTGATTTTATCATTCACATTACCATCATTTTAACATTGCATTTAAAACATTTTA
>NW_015542347.1:865728-869013 GCF_001515605.1 Sinocyclocheilus anshuiensis
TTCTGGAACAGTGTTGTAAATACAACTTAACCACTGATTTCTAGTCGTGTCCTCTTTTGGAAGACCAAACAAAGTAGTTTTGCTTTCACAACGAAACACAGCGTCACACACGGCGCGCCTAGAGTGAGCATTGGCCGGCGGCCAGAGTGAGCGGCGGCGGGTGGGCTTGCGGCAACCACATGTGACGACCCCGGGCTGTACTCCGCTCGTCCATATCCATATCGTCCTCCTTTGGAAGGCCAAACAAAGTAGTTTCGCTTTCATAACGAAACACACAGCGCCTTCACGACATGGCGGCGGCGGCAACAACAATACTACAGCGAGAATAAAAGTAACGCCTTCTTTCTTTGCATGAACATTTGGGCGGCGTTATGCAAATCTTCCCACATCGTGACGTAGACATGTGGGGCCGTGTTAGAACGAGCCGTTTTAGGTAGGCGTGGCTGACCCTTAACTTTTATAAAGAATATCTCTTTGGATTTGAGACTTTAGTCTTTGCAACTTTACAGATCTTCTTTATGCACCCAGAGCTTGTAACACTCCAAAGAGAAAGAAAAAATTTAAATCGCATCATAGGACCCCTTTAAAGCAACATGGACTAGAATGGCTTGCTGAAAAAAGAAGCTGATTTTGTCAGGGTAAAAAGGGTGTCACCAAAGTATGTAATAGACTTAACAAGACCCTAAAGAATCAAACTTGTGGAAAATGAGCATCCGATCCGATGACCCCTTTAACCTTATTAACCCATGTGTCATCAATGTTTCATATCAAATTCTTACATTTTATTAATAATTTCAGTTAATATAATAATCCACTACAGGGCTCTTACGAATCAAATTAAATCAGCATCAACAAAAATTGATCTTTCCATTGCAGAAGAAATGGAAGCAGCAGAAGTCAGTGGCATTTAGATGCATTTACACAGACTGTCAATCCGTTTTGCAGTTCTTTAAACTGTTGTTTTCACTTGCGAATTACTTTTGACCGTATTTTAGCGAAAACAACATTCCGAAAGTGTAAGCGTGGAAAAATGGAAGTCAGAAGAATGCAGATCATATTTATTTTGCGTTAGCATGAAGCTGCAGTTTCACAATACATGAATTACATTTACGAATAACAGTAAAATACTGCAAATCATTTTTTCTTACGCTTGAAACACGATTTACACCTTTACAAAGCTTCTCTTGCGCATGCAAATTTAATTTACAGTACGCTTACAGTCTTATGTACACTTCCACAACTCTTACCCGGCGTTTGCAAATCTTTTAGCCATTATTTTACCTTCATAAGATCCGTTTCCTCTCTGGAGATGCGTTCTTTGCTCTTGCAAATTCCGCTGTGTAAATGGCGAATCCGCCATGGCGTGAGTGCAGCTGGCTCTTAAAGGGTTACTCCACCCCAAAATGAAAATTTTGTCATTAATCACTTACCCCCATGTTGTTCCAAACCCGTAAAAGCTTTGTTCGTCTTCGGAACACAATTTAAGATATTTTGGATGAAAACCGGGAGGCTTGTGACTGTCCCATTGACTGCCAAGTAAATAACACTGTCTAGGCCCAGAAAAGTATGAACGACATCGTCAAAATAGTCCATCTGCCATCAGTGGTTCAATCTGAATTTTATGAATCGACGAGGCACAGAACAGCATACGCAGTTTGCGCTCAGTGGATACTCTCCAAAATGGCGCTACGGTGACACGGAGGAGACGAATCAATGGGACAGTCACAAGCCTCCTGGTTTTCATCCAAAATATCTTAAATTGTGTTCCGAAAACGAACAAAGCTTTTACGGGTTTGGAACGATATGGGGGTAAGTGATTAATGACAAAATTTTCATTTTGGGGTGGAGTAACCCTTTAAAGGGAATGGGAGATGAGACTCGAGATTGGTTTATTGCACGTTATGCCCAAAACACACCCATTACTCATTAAGAGAATAGGGACAACCCTTTTAGACCATGCACCGGGCGCGCAGACCGTTTTTCCAGTCATTAAACTAGCAAAAGTGGATTCGAACACGCCCTAAGTGCACCTGTGCATGCTCTTAGATCGTTAAAATAGGGCCCATTGACTCACCAATTCATTCAAAACCGCTGAATCATTCAGTAACGTGTGTTGCTCTGAGGCGGGACTGTTCTGCAGTGATCTGTGTCTGGAACTATTTTTGGTTAACTAAATCTAGCAAAAATGGTCAACATTGACAATATTGTGTAGAGCACTTAATATTAACTACTAGTTTTTTGCATAAAATCAATGTCAAATTTGCAATCGTACTGGTTTTCAGGGGATTTAATACACAGAGCCGTAGTTCACTGACAAGCTAGGCGATATCGCGTTCATAATCAAATGCGATTCATCTGCGATTATGAGCGCGATATTGCCTAATTGTCAGTGAACTACGGCTCTGTGTAGTGAATGCCGCTCAATCTGAAAGCAGGTGATGGAGATTTACTTGTCAGTGAACTACGGCTCTGTGTATTAAATGCCACTCCCTGAAAGCAGGTGATGGCGATTTACTACTAATCATGGGACCGGCTTTACTGACGAGATGCGCATGACAATCGCATGCGATTAATTGCGCAGCCCTACTATATCATATGTTATAAATATAAACACAGCCTTTTTACTGCAGTATATGTTTCTTCTGTGTGCAGTTTGCATTTGTTTTGAAAAAAAAACGGAGTTACATTTTGGACCTTTTATAGTGTGGGTGGCATGAGTTTTAAAAATCGGTTATGACCATACATGACTTTGATGCTCTTTATTATCACGTGACAGCTGTAGCCCCGCCTCAGTTTTACAACTGAACCGATCATCTCTTTTTCTTTACTATAACATAAAATAAACATGAATGAACATCAGAAAGGTATGTTGAAAGAAACAGTACAGCTTACCGAAATATATCACGTCTCGTGTCTCCTTAGCTGTTTTAACCGCAGAAAGACGTCAATAAAACAGCCTGTAAACAATTTCATGTAACGTTATGTTTTTCCTCAGGAAACCCATTCAATCTCTTACTAGCTCGTTAGTTAATTAGAAAATATAACTAGACAGAGGAACATTTTGCTAAATATATGCACTATATTATATTTTACATATATTATATTTTAAGGTAGCCTGTTAGTGATATCTCATTACATATTTGAATAAATCTGTGAAAACAAATTTGTGTGACAGCCACAGTTTTAATGTTATATATTTAAATAACGGATTGGAGTAGACACATGGTTATATCATTGCTATAAAACTGCCTTATGTGCAATTGAAATGTTTTTATTTGAGTGTTT
>NW_015542347.1:869041-881337 GCF_001515605.1 Sinocyclocheilus anshuiensis
TATATAAAATATAGCAACGAAATAAACAAATAAACTGAATAGTTTACATATAGGATTTAGTTATGAGATATCCAAATGAATCAATATTAATTAAGAATTTAAAATGATTTGTAAAGTCTGTGGCAAAACCCAGCCCTAATGAATAGTAATGAAAGTGTTGCTTTCTTACCTTTGCATAGTTACCAAGACAGTAGACTTTACCACTAATTGATAATGTTTGTATGTGCAGCTGTGTATTCATACACTCTGATATCTGTTGTCCACTTATATGCTAGGCAGAAGATGCTGGAAATTCAAGGTATTAAAAACTATTTGTCAGTGTCAGACAACAGACAGGCTCTGAGACCTGCACTGCCTAGCAGCCAATGAGAATTCAGATAATGTTACCATCAGTGACCGACCATGGAAGCATGCTGATGAAGACCTTTGAGTACATACTACTTATGTGAGTATTTGGACTTCCTCTTTTTAATCTATCTCGCCAACACATGTGAATACCACTTCCTCTCACAGGTTTCTCTGTATTTTCTGTCTCTTTCACCCCCTTCCGTCTTGAACGCTATTTTTCCATGCTCAGGTCGTAATACAGAGGCCAGATTAGCTCCTGTAGGCTTTGATGCACCATAAGGTCAGCTCTGAGATCGATGTAGCAAAAGAACAAAAAAAACATGCACACAAACTCACTCTCCTGAACAATCAATGGCTCTTTATATTTATCTGAGGGGGTCCTGATAGTGTCTGAAGCATCACAGCTTTCTCCAGCACTCATCTTTGATAGGTTTTGACACATTTTCTCACTGTTCTCTGATCCCAGTCAATTAAGTAGACTCGTCTGAGCAGCATCACAGAGAGACCGGCTGTTGCTTTGACAAATGCACCATAAATTCAGCCATGCATCAATTTTACTGGAAATAAAAATCAATTAGTCGTCATTCTACATAAATATTTCAATTGTACGGACATAACGAGATTGAGTGCACTTATGCAAATTAATTGATTTTAAATATTATGTAAAATATAGATTGGGGAATACAAGGACTTAATCATCTTTACCATTATAGGCATATCCGTCTCTTACTAGAAAAGTAGCATTAATTCATCCTTAACTGGTATGGAAGTAACAAAAATAATGATGTAGATTATTAAAATGTGCCACTTTTTTATTATTAAAGTCAGGAAAGTAACCTTATAATAAATGAATGATTTAATAATAATCTATGGCTGCAACTAAAGATTGTCTTAATAATCAATGAATCCGTTGATTATTTCTTTGATTAATCAAATGGAAATAAATAATAATTATTAGAAATGAATGATTTTAATAAAATCAGTTAATTGTAAGCCATTTTTGAAAAAAAAACTATTCAACATCTTACTTAATGTTGTCCTTCCAATGTGCAATTTGAAAGCTATAGTGAATAAATCTGTGTACAGTAAGCTGTGCTATGCATTATGCAAAAATACTTTAAAACAAATATTCTAAACCTAAAAACAACTGTTTGCTTACCATTTACAACATTTAAAATCACTAAATTAAAAATTATAATAAACAATTTTTTTTTAAAACACTAAATGTTAACTCATACAAGGAACAGAAACATTCACTCATCTAAATGTAATTAAATTACATTTATAATTCATTCTGCTCTCATAAAAATACTAATATTTGTTACATGTAGAATTTTAAACGTAGATTAAATGTCTAACATGAAATGTTTTAGACAAATGTGTATTTTAGACAGAATTATTGTACTCCATCTGTATGACTCGCATGCACAGGTTGGTGTTATTCCCTGAGGAAAATGTGTCTCAAATGCATTAAAGAGCACTCATATCTGTTAAAGCATAATTAATGTAAAGTCACTTTTAACTACAATACATGCTTTTGTTTGAAACGCTTGATATAAAGCATTTTTGTGTTTAGGACAACTTGGATCTGGCATTTTTCACGGAGCAGCTCACACTGCGTCCTCTGCTGTTTTCCAGATGGGTTTGGTCTATAGAAATGCGTTATTCACTGCTGTAATGTGACGTGACTGGCAAATGTTTTCTGTGCATATAGTGTGTGATCAGTCGATTAATAGACACGACTAATCATTAATCAAATGTGTGTGTTGATTATTTCCATTATCGATTATTAATAATTTTATCAGTTAGTTGTTGCAGCCCCAAGTTAATCATACTGTACATAATTACTGTTTTATGGGAAACATATTTAAAAAAAAAAAAAATAAAAAATCTTAAAACACCTTGTGTACTTTTAGAGTAATGGCTATTGGCTAAGCAATGCAACTGTGTATGTATAATGTATGCTATATTTGAGAAAAAGATTTTAGGGTCCCTGAAGGATCTTTTTAGCTTCCAGGCGGAGGTGATATCTTTCTAGCCCTATGGGGGAGACAGAGCTTTAACACAAAAGCAAAAGCCGGTTCTGAAGGAAACTGCTCTGAGTTTAAATAGAACTCAAATGGCACTCAGAGGATTTGCAGCTGCTTACACAGATTCCTCTTAAACTCACTCTAAACAAAAACCTGTCACAAGTCATACATGGCTCATGTAACAAATTGGATTTACTAGTTAGACATGATTATATTTATGGTGATTATTTGATATATATATGCTGTCAAACGATTACAATGTATGTGTGCTGTGTATATTTATTATGTATATATAAATACACATGCATGTATATATTTCAGAGGAATAGGTTATGTTTATATATTAAATATATTTATTTATTTGATATGAATATAAACATAGACATGTTAATATATGTAAATATTTTCAGTATATATGTATGTGTGTGTATTTATGTATACATAATACATATACACAGAACACATATATTATGCAAACAAAAACTTGTTATATGTATATAACATATAATAACATATACTGTATATATATATATATATATATATATATTAGAAAGTCAGCAATAATCACCATAACTATAACTACGCCTAACTAGTAAATCTTTAGTATTATCATTGTCCAACTTTTCATGTATATGACCTATAATATATATTTATAATAATTGTTAATATTTATTTAGTATAATTTATATTGTAAATAATTATTATAAATATATAATCATCACAAATAAATAATTATGAATAAATAATTATAAATTATATAAATATCGATATTAAACAAATCCGCACAGTTGAACATCATAAGAGCCATTGGGCCATTGTTTCCTTTTGTGAACAGTGTTTAACATTGCAGCATAAAAGTAATATACTAAATGTATATTTATATTTAGTATGTAGTATATAGTATAGTATAGTTTTTATATATATGGCAAAATTGGGATGTGTGATCAGAGGACTATTCGGGGTCTTTGGACCATTCTGAGACTGTTTTTGTGGCCCCGGGGGACGGCAGAGACCATGGCAGCTAAGGCCATTAGCAATTAGCATGGATATCTTATGAGGAAAAAGGTTCAGAAATGACCCACAGAGTAGGCAAAAGGAGAAAGGGAGGGAGAAGGGCTTGAGTGCTTTTTCTTGTTTCTCCTCCTGTGTGGCCGAGAGGGAGTAAGGCGATCCCAAACACACACACACACACGCATACGGTACACACACATTGACACGCGCACACACTCTCCAGGTCCCTTCACATATGCTCTTTGGCATGAAGAACTGCCCTGGGAGTCCCTGTTTCATTAGTGTAATTAACTGTGAGAGAGAGAGTGCGGAAAAAGAGAGTGCGGCACTTTACATGGCTTCTATTATGATATTATTTTCTATTTGAGAACAAAATAACTAAAGAGTATCACTGTTTAATTGATTTGTACTGGCACCAGCAAATGTGGACAAAAACAATAACAAATGTTTAAAATAAAAATATAAAAGTAAAAGATTCAATGTAAAATCACTACTGTTCAAAAGTTTGGTAAGATGTTTTTGAAATAAGTCTCGTTTGCTCACCATGGCTTTATTTATTTAAAAATAAAGTAAAAACTGTAAAAAAAAAAATACTATTCCAAATAACAGTTTTGTATTTTAATAGATTTTAAAATTCTGTGATGGTAAAGCCTTTACTCCAGGCTCATGGTCCTTCAGAGATCATTCTAATATGCTGATTTAGTTTTTAAAAGAAGCATTTCTTATTATTATCACTGTTGAAAACAGTTGGGCTGCTTAATATTTTGTGCTGCTTAATACTTTCATGAATACAAAGTTCACAGGAACAATTTGTGTGTCCTCGCTAAATAAAAATGATTTCTTTCAAAGAATCTTTTGGACATTAGTGTGTTTTTTAAATTATTATAAAATTAAAAATGAGCGACCACCTAGCAACTACCAACCTTTCAGACACTACCAATAGCAACACCCTGTGATCCACCCCTAGATTCATGGTGAAAACAAAAGCTTTCTTCAGAAAATGTTGAAATCTGGTTATAACTTGTGGAAAAATTCCCATTCTCTCTTCCCTCATTCTTTTTCTTGTAATTTTTCCTTCTGTTTTATTGTGCCCTCTCTTCTCCAGCAGCCCATGGTGAAAATTACATTGTATTGCATCCTCTCAGGCCTGTCCCCTCTCTCTCTCTCTCTCTCTCTCTCTCTCTCTCTCTCTCTCTCTCTCTCTCTCTCTCTCTCTCTCTCTCTCACTCACTCTCCCTCGGCCTCTCACAGCTCTCATTCAGTCAACAGACTGTAAAGAATAAATAATAAAAAAGTATTGATTATTTTGATGACTTCACAATTCAATTAGGTATTAATTTTGCCCTCCACTGGACCTATCAGGCAGCTTAAAGGGGAGAAAAGGGACGGGAGGAGGGATGGATGGATGTTGTGCCTTAAACGAATGCAGCATTAGAAGCTCCCTCGTTCAGCACCGTTCCAAAATAGAGGGGCACATCGGTGAGTCGCTTGTGCATAAGTGCATTGAGAAAAACTCCAGTGAAGCGATGACAAGAGACATTGTTGCAAAGCGTAGAGTATTGACCAAGCCGGCCGCACCGCGAATGACAGCTTAAACTCTTCCTATTGATTAACATTTTCATAGATTATCATATGTCATATCAAACTCTCATGCACTCCATCTGATAAGCACATTAACAGAGGCCCCACGGGCTGCTGTTCATCGACCACCCCGAGGACGAAGAGAGGTGGGGCGGAATCGGGGAGGGCAGATGCCCCGTGACGGCGCTTGATCTGAATGGATCACCTGGCCCCCATCTCAGACTCATTTGGGCAGAAACGACTCTATAAATAAGGGAGCAAAAAAAGAGAAAAGCAGCTTTTTTGCCCTCCCTATGTGTACACATTTGTTTGTGTGTCTCACCATCAGAAGGGGTGGGGGAGGTACTTCTGAATCGCACGAGAGAGAGAGAGAGAGAGTGGAGGGGACACTCTATAAATAAGGGAGCAAAAAAAGAGAAAAGCAGCTTTTTTGCCCTCCCTATGTGTACACATTTGTTTGTGTGTCTCACCATCAGAAGGGGTGGGGGAGGTACTTCTGAATCGCACGAGAGAGAGAAAGAGAGAGTGGAGGTGACATCTCGAGCAAGTCTCCAGAGGCAATCCCAGGCTCACACCAGCAGTGCTCACTTGATGTATCTGCGTTATCCACACTGGTTTTTGGGCTTTGTGACAAGCATGCACTGACTGATCTCACATAACTCTGGCATGCTCTAACTGCTCGTGGATTTTAGCAAAGTTAGATTTGTGGAGCATAGAAATTCAGATATTTTTTCTCTTTAATCTGGAAGCACCCTTCTGGTAAGTGTCTTGTTATGTAACTTTTTCTTGCTTCTGTTTATTTAATTTAATTTATTTTAAAAACGTATTTATTTATTGAACAAATTTTTTCATTTGTTTACTAATTATTTAGTTAACGTTACTGTATTTAAATCACATAGAAAGTGTAAGTAATAATTCTTCAGAACAACTCTAAAATTAATACTTTAAAATAAAACAATCGTGCTAATTGTTATCATGCTGCTGATTCTGTCTCTTATCATTTTATTTAAAGCATTAATTCTAGAGTATATATATTAGAGAAAGAATCAGCTGCACTTCATTGAGAATGTAATGGCCCACTTCATTCAACTTTGATTTACATATTCTCTCAATACTCATGCTGAATGTTCTCATCCAATCAGATGTGATGACCCAAAGAGTTTTATGATTGTCAACATTTTAAGACTCATTTGCATTCTTACTGTTAATAGCAAAAACTTTTTTGCTTGACAAATGTGACACTTTTATATGTAACTTAAGTGTTCTATTTTAATGCTGATGGCTCTTGGTGATACTCATGAAAATGAGTCACTTGACAAGTAGAGCATTTTTAACCAAAATCTTTTCAAATTTCCGCCATCCACAAGAGCTCTTCAGCACTACAACCAGCAGCAACAGCCATCAGAAAAGAGAGAGACAGAGAGAGAGAGAGAGCAAGCACCATAGAGAGTGTTAGAAGAGGTGGTGAGTTTCAGAAAGCAAAGAGAGAGAGAGAGAGAGAGAGAGAGAAAGCGACGAAATGTCCGGGCATGTGTGCGCTTGAGACCCACTGAGAGTGAACCAGTGCGCACCAAAGCTAACATCACTTCTTTTGCCTTTTTCTTTTGCCCCCCCCCTCATTGTCCTCCCGACCTGGTCCTTCCTCCGCTCGCCTCCAGGATCCGATGATCACAGGGCAGCTGAGCAAACCGCTGCTCCCTCTGCGTGCCGATATGGACGTCTGCGAGCTGCGGGATGACGACAAAGCGGCCAGCCCCGACAGCGAGCTCAACGAGGAGCCCTTGCTGCTGTCAGCTGACACAGACTCGGAGGAGAAGATGTATGGTAAGTCCAGCCTTCATCCTCCTCGTTATTGTGCGTGACACCAGGGGTCATGCGTAGGGGAACTTAACACCGGCGAGAGTGTGTTTGTTTGTTTGTGTTTGCGAGATGCTGTGGTAGAAAGTGCTGGAGCGGAGCAGGTAAAAGTTGTGGTTCAGTTATAGGTGGATCTGGGGTCATAAGATTGGAGATTGACGATATATGTGTTTCTCTTACTAGTTTTAAATGCTGAGTGACCTCAAATTATGTCTCTGTGAATGCAATATATTCATATATATTCCTTAGAGATAAGTTGGCTTTTTATAGACTGTAAAAGTTCTTCTCTAAGGTTACCCTGTGCATTTCAAAATGCATTTTTGCTGCTAATCTATCAAATTTCCACTGTGGAAAGCTTGTGGAGGAAGTGTCCTTTTCCTGTGACGCTTGGTGGGGTGCAGCCATGCGGTATGTGGGGACCAGTTTTTTTGTTGGTGTTCATAAAGCAGAAAAATGTGACAGAATCTGGGGCAAATAGGCAACAGGAGACATATAATGTACACGCACACACACACTCGCACACACACTCATCTGTCATACAGGGTGACATTTCTTCACATTTGAGATCTCCTCGGCTTAGGCTGAAGATAAAATGAGAGAAAGTGAAGAGGCCTGAGGGAGAGAAATGTGATTGTTGTGACTCCACGGCCTCACGAGGAGTTCAGATCTAAGCAGACTGAATTGTATATTCTTGATGAGGAGCAGCATATACCCTGAATCTCTTTAAAAGACACTTGATGTTGTTGTAATAATAATAAAACAACAGTCAATATTATTATCATTATTTATTTTTATTATTCTTTATTTATTATTAATATTATTTTTTGCTTTCTAAAATAACAGCTATTTTAAAAATTAAATTGTGTGTGTGTGTGTATGTGTGTATATATATATATATATATATATATATATACATACATATAGAGAGAGAGAGAGAGAGACAATTTTATATTAATGTTCATTATTATAATTATGAAAAGTTCCGTTTCAGTGATTTCAAGTTTAATATTGTTAATATTCCAGAATGCTTAATGAAGTTTAATTTAAAAACATTTTAAAATTCTTTTGATCATTAAACAGGCTCTTTAATTATGCTTTATCTTTGTGAGTACAGAGCATACTTTATCGAATTTTGGCATATTTGATGAGCACTGACACAAAATATATTTAAAAATCTTAAAATGTTGGAATTAATTAACATCCTAAAATAGTGTGTTCTTCTGTGTAATGTTAAAATTTGATGTTCCTTGCAGTCAGAATGATTGCTTTGACCTTGTTTAATGGGAAAAAAGCCTAGAAATCCTTAAACTGCTCAGCAGTGATATACAGTAGTGTGTGAAAAGACAAGTTTCAAACCATTTGGATTCAGTGTGCATTGACGGACTGTTTGCTGTGGTTGTCAAATTTGCAACATTAAAAGGGGGGCGTTTGTGTCTGATCCCCGTCCGAACCTCTCTGTCAGGCCCTGATCAGTCTTGTGGTTCCCGCTGTCAGTCTGATGAATTTTTTAGAATATCCCAAGGCAAGAAAAGCCCAGTTACTGTTTCATAATGCCAATGTTACAATTTTCTTTAATAAGCATCAAACCTGCTTTTGTTTGCTTGTTGCTTTTTCTCTTTACGCTCAGCTTTACTGCTCATTGTCTATCTGTCAATCTATTTTTTTTTGTGTAAAATCTCACTTTTTTTGCACACTTACACAAACACATATGCGAACACACATACAGTTTTGATGTAGGCGCATTCTTTTTCAGACCTTTTTTTGTTGAATCAATACATTTCTCATTTTTTAGCATGTGGTCAGACTAGGTTTAACATTATTAAAAAAAGATTGGCTTTTCTTTTTAAGGCCACCAAATGGAGCATCCCTGCTCTTTTCTTGCCCTATGAGAGATACACCAGGTACGGGCCGTGGGCAGTGCCAAGGGGCTGCTCGGGGCAAATGGGCACGGCTGAATCTGTCCTTGGGCACTGTTGCCTATCAGAGAAATGTCTGAACGGTCACTGTACTCTGGTTACAGAAAGAATTGAAATTGAAAGATGTGAAATAACAGGGGGAAAAAAAAGATAAAGGAAAAAGAAGTGCAGGTTATGATATTTTGTGTTTTTCTTTTTATTTGAAATTTTTTTTGCACTAATTTTATTTAACTTTTTGATTTGTTAAATGTTCCTTGTTAAATATTGCCATAATATTTTATATATATATATGTATATGTATATATATATGTGTATATATATGCTTAATTTGTTAAATATGTAACTCTTATAATGAAAGCAAAGACACAACTTTTGAAATAATTAAAACCATAAATACATTAAAAGAATCAATTATTAGGATCAATTATTTGTGCAATATGCAACTCTGTTTTTGACATCAAATGCCATTATTTTAATATATATTATGAAAGCAAAGAAAACACATTTGAAATAATTAAAACAATTTAAAAATAGCACAGTTAAGTAGAATTAATCTGAACCATATTGTATGTTATAAGTTAAAAATGCACTAAACTTGATGCAGTTATGGACCATTTAGTTTAAACGTGGTGGATTTATATTATCTGCGTCTATATTCTAAATGCTTATAATCTGAATTTAAAGCTTCATATTGAACATTCAAGAGGCAGTATTTTTCCCATCAGCTGGGTAAGAGGATTTATACTGAAGTGATTTCTTTTCTACGGCTAGACATTGTTTGATTAAATCATCTTCTGCTGCCCTCAAAGGAGGTTCTGTATGTTTAAAGGTCACAGAAGTGCAATACATATGTCTAGCGACTCAATTGATGCTCGACAAATTGATACGCGGCATTGAGTGAGCTTTTGCATCCCCTGTTTGAAAAGATCTGACCAAGAGGATGAGGAAATTAAAAGACTTCTTTTCATCTCTTTCCTAGGTTGATTTTCAACACTGATTGAGTGTAGGTGATGATAACAAGAACTTTGCCTAAATGTTTTTCAATGGAAAATTCAGCATAAAAGGCCACATCAAAGAATCACTTGTGCGTGTATGGACAAATGTGCAGTCTAATTTCTGCACAAACGCATACGTGTAACAGCCGACAAAAGACCGGCCTTGACATTTGCTTTCAAAAGTTGAAGGGGGGTGGGGGGGATTCTACAGGAGTATGAAGGGCCGCAGAGAGAATATAGATGATTGAAAACATTTTTTGTAATGTGGTGGACTATAGATTTGAACAGAATGCCACTGAATTTCCTCGAAAGTAAGCTTTGTTTTATACTTTTAAAGGTTGCTGATAAAAGAAAAGTGTTTTAGAATCGAAATCTCATATTTAGTTTTAACTTGAAACATTGTCTATTCACTCCAAAAATGTATAAAAAAGTAAAATGCGTTTTAAATGGTTAGAAAATGTTTAAGGCCCAGCTGCTTTTATTCAAAAAGCGCTTACAAATCCTTGACCGATTCATCAGGCCTGCTTGGATTGTGTTTATGATAAAAGAGGCTGATTAGTTCTCAACCGCGTGTTTATACTGTCTGCTTTAAACCTTTTTTGTGTCGTTCGGAACAAGATTATGACTAAATTTAAGGCCGTCGACTTCAGAATAACATCTTTCTCCTTCATCTTCCTCTCACTTTCAACTCCCGATGTTTTCGACTTCCCCAGCCTTTTAAAAAGCTAATTTCTCCAGGTTTCACTCCAGCTATCACACGCAAACATCCCCAACAACCCCGTCCCTATTTATTATCAGGTACATTAGCTGCAAAAGTAGTGGTTAGGAGGCCAAACTCCTGTTTTTTTCGCTCATACTTGCAAAATAGGAGATGGCTTGTGTGTGTGTGTGTGTGTGTGTGTGTGTGTGTGTGTGTGTGTACAGTGTCTGTCTACTCTTTTCTAAGAGACCCGCCTCCTCTCCAGCATCCCAAGACAAGATAATAAGGCACTCGGAGGCACAATCCGGTATTATATTCAGTCACCAAAGCCTCGTCTCTTGTCAGTTTGCATTTTATTCAGGCCCAGGATGTGACGCTTCTATCATCAGCCTGTCAGGAGGAGAGGACCAGAGAGAGACAGGGCCACTCATTTCATACACTTAACGTCCACGCCAAATGGCCAGCACTTATACCGATTCCGCCAAAATGGAGGACACATTCCAGCCCAGGGTTCACCTTCAGCTGAGAGAACGGGAGGGAAAAAAAGGCACGAAAAGATAAAAGAAATGTGTATTGATTTGTGTAATTGAGGGGGAGTTTGAGAGGAAAATGTATCTGTTGTAGACAAGAGAAGAGGGAGAAGGTTTATGACTCAATGCACTGTTCTTTAAGAGGAGAACGTACCGTTCAAGTGGAACGCGCAACTTTTTGAGTCTGGAAATTGTATTTTGAGCTGAGAAGATGTGTTTTGACAACCAATTGTCATTCAAAGTAATGCGGAGCATTTAAAAGTCAGCCCTGAGCCATCAATTAGCGTGTTTTAAAGGAACACTCCACTATTTTTGAAAATAGGCTCATTTTCCAACTCCCCTAGAGTTGAACAGTTGAGTTTTACCGTTTTCGAATCCATTCAGCCAATCTCCGGGTCTGGCGTTAGCACTTTTAGCTGTAGCTTAGCATAGATCATTGAATCTGATTAGACCGTTAGCATCTCGCTCAAAAATGACCAAAGAGTTTCTATATTTTTCCTATTTAAAACTTGACTCTTCTGTAGTTACATCGTGTACTAAGACTGACGGAAAATGTCGGCCGATATGGCTAGCAACTATACTCTCATTCAAGTAGTAATCAAGGAACTTTGCTGCCGTACCATGGGTGCAGCAGGCGCAATGATATTACGCAGCACCTGAAAATAGTCCCCAGCTAGGTAACTTCCAATAAGCCTATTTTCAGGCACTTTCCGTCGTTCCTTTAAGGTCAAGTCACCTTTATTTCTATTGAGCCTTATACAAAATGTTTCAAAGCAGCTTCACAGAAATAATCAGGAAAATGAAAGATGCAAGCTTCAAATATGATGCAAAACCTAGTTAGTTCAGGGTTAATTCGGTTCAGTTCAATAACTGTGTAAAGCTATTCAATTATGAAATGAGCTCAATTCAGCTGTAAGCAGCTCTACAGAAGGCAATAGTGTCATTATTCAGCTCAAGTCAGTTCAGCGTTTTTCAGTTCAGTTCAATAACAGAAGTTGCAAAATTAATCAATTATGAAACAAATTTGATTCAGCTATAAAGCAGCTCTCCAGAAGACAATAGTGTTTTAATGGCTAGCCACAAGCAAAACACATTAGTTGCTTGTTCTGGTCCTTTTTCGGCCTCGTTTGTGCACTTATATGCGCACGCACATACACATTAGCTTCTTTTGCTCCCTCTAATGGCGCTTTTCCACTGCGTGGTACGACTCGGCTCGGTATAGCTCAGTACGTCACGGCACGGTTCGGCTCGGCACGGTTTGCGTTTCCACTGCAGTTCAGTACCGCTTTAGAGTGGGCGGGATTATTCACATGTCATTATAGTTGCGC
>NW_015542347.1:881821-885284 GCF_001515605.1 Sinocyclocheilus anshuiensis
GGGGGGGGGGGGGGGTTTGCAGGGGTTGGGCAGGGGCGGTCCTGGGTCCGCTTTTGTTTTAGAAACATGCTGCTGGTAGGGTCAGCGAGGATGGGAAATTAATTGGCACTTCCATCTCAAGTTTGTAATGGATAAAGGCATTTTCTGCTCAATAGGACAGAAGGCTGTTATTGAAGATATTTTGGGTTGTTCCACAAGTATTCGCTGATTGAAGTGAATGTTTCTCGTGTCGTGCTCAAAGTTAATCTCCAAACTGCCTCGCAGCATCTTAAAGAGATAAGATGCGATCTGTTTCATAAAAAATACTGTAAAATTGGTTAAATGTCAATATTATTACAATTTGAAACTGTTTTACCTGTTTACAAATACATTTTAAAATGGAATTTATTTATGTGATGTTAAAGATGAATTTCCAGCAGCCATTACTCCAGTCTTCAGTGTCACATGATCCTTCAGAAATTGTTTTAATATGCTGATCTCGTGCTGAAGAATAATTTCATATTATTATCAGTGTTGAAAACAGTTGTGCTGCTTAATATTTTTGTGGTAAATAAAAAGTGTACTTTTAACTGTAAAAATTGTAAAAATGCTACGGGGGAAAAAGAAAAATGTTAATCACATACTATATACTGTAAGGGATCTAACCAGACATTTTATGTAATTTTATGGAAAAATGCTGCTAATTGCAAAGTTTTTTGAAGTAAAAAAAAAAAAGAGAGGAAAAAAAAAGCAAAAGTAGCTCTTTAGAAATGGCCTGACATAAGTTACACCTCAAAAGGCCTCCCAAATAAAAAAACACACACACTTTATGTTTGTGTAATCAGCTTAGCTGAAAATAGGGAGGAGGGGGTTTGGTGCTAATGCAAAAGGGCCTTGATGTGCCTCACTCAGGTTAAGTAATAAATCAGTGTCACATGATCCTTCAGAAATTGTTTTAATATGCTGATCTCGTGCTGAAGAATAATTTCATATTATTATCAGTGTTGAAAACAGTTGTGCTGCTTAATATTTTTGTGGTAAATAAAAAGTGTACTTTTAACTGTAAAAATTGTAAAAATGCTACGGGGGAAAAAGAAAAATGTTAATCACATACTATATACTGTAAGGGATCTAACCAGACATTTTATGTAATTTTATGGAAAAATGCTGCTAATTGCAAAGTTTTTTGAAGTAAAAAAAAAAAAGAGAGGAAAAAAAAAGCAAATAAATGAATAATTTACATTTAAAAAATGTAAAAATGCTACGGGGGAAAAAGAAAAATGTTAATCACATACTATATACTGTAAGGGATCTAACCAGACATTTTATGTAATTTTATGGAAAAATGCTGCTAATTGCAAAGTTTTTTGAAGTAAAAAAAAAAAAGAGAGGAAAAAAAAAGCAAATCAATGTATAATTTACATTTAAAAACTGTAAATTGATATACCCAGATTTCCCTGTGTGACACTCCACATTTGGAAGTATTTTGTATAAATAATCATGTTTCTTATTTTGTTATCAGTTATGTACATTTGGGTTTTATGTTACATCTGTTGTTTAATGAATGTATATTGCATTATTTATTTCTGCTTGTGGTAAAGCTACTTATGATGAATTTAGATTTTTCTGTATTTTTTACAAAATTATTCTGGCAACCACAGCTGCCAAAATTACAGTTTTTTTTTTTTTACAGTGGATTTTTTTTTTCAGGATTCTTTGATGAAAAATTTGTTCAAAAGAACAGCATTTATTTGAAATAGAATAGAATTAGAAATTGCATTTTGAATTTTGATCAATACATCCACTCTAAAAAAAAAAGAAAGAAAAAAAAACTTCAAGAAAAAAATATAAAAAAACCTACTGACCCCAAACTTTTAAATGGTTGTGTACATTCATATTTCATCAAAATAGAAAAAACAATTTCCTTTATTATTCTAAATGTAAAAAAGAATGCAGTATTTACAAACAGTAGAACAAGACCTGTTCTCCACTGAGAAATGGATGAATGTTTGCTCACAAACATTCGCGAAACAAATTCTCCACCATCACTGCATGTTGCTTCCATCGCGTTGGATAATTGAAGCCGTCAACTAATCATACGGGTAGAGAGGGTGGTCATCACTGGATGAAAAATGACAATCTTGTGTTTGTCTGGTGCGATGCGAGGCGCAGTAACTAGAGTCTGGATGTCCTTCACAGACCCTTTATTATTTATGATGGAGTCTCTGAGCACTGACCAGTACTAATGCATAACCCCCTGTCCTTCTGCCTTATACCATCCCTTTGAAACCAAAGATTGAGGAGATGAGAGCCAGGAGAGACTGTGTGTATATGAGGGGGTAGAGGAATGTGAGTGTTTGCGTCCGGCAATCCACAGAAGTTATAATGTGATTTTTTTTTTTCAAGGCATCCTTCCTGTTATATTTAAAGATGTAGAACAGAAACTCAGGGTGTCGCTCTTCTAGCAGAATGGAGTTCTAGAGCTTCAAAGCTCCAGACTTTCCCCGCAACCTTGATTTTGTGCGAAGACAGGTTGGAGGATGACCTTGCGTATGGGGGAGTTGGAGAGGTTCGCCACGCTCGCGCTCCGATTGCTTTTGTTTATGATGATGTCTATTGATGCTACCGAGTGACCTGGGAGAGAATGAGATGACTGCTTAGGAAGAGATGAGAGATTCCAAAATAAACGTGAGGGGAGGAAGTGTGAGACTGTAAAAGGCAATTGAGGTTTACAATATTGTTTAAACATGAACATTTATTTAGATGTTCCATTCAGATAAAGAAATACGCTGACTCACTCTCTTGTGTATTTTACAGGATTAGTTCAACCAGAAAGGAAAATTACTCACTTTCATGTGTTTCAAAACCTGTATGACTTACTTACTTCTGTAGGACACACAAGGTGATGTTTAGAAGGGTGTTTATGCTGCTCTTTTCCAGTAAATCGTGAGCAAGATTTTCAAGGTATAGTGACTTTAAGCGACGGTTCACCAAAAAAAGAAAATTCCATTGTTATTTACTCACCCTCATGTCGTAATTTCTTTTGTCCGTAGAAGACAAAAGAAGATATTTTGAGAAATGGCTGTTTGTTGTCCATACAATGAAAGTCAGTGGTAACCAAAAATACTTGCAAGTGTTCTTCAAAAAAAATTTGCAATGACATGAGGTTGAGTAAATTACCCATTTTTAGGTGAATTAATGATTTCTGATTAATGAAACTTCAGTGGTACACAACAGTTTGAAAGTTTGGGGTTATTAAGGTTTTTGATCAAAGTAAAGTTAAAACAATTTAAAACTGTTTTCTGTTTGAATTATTCTTTTTTTTTTTTAAGTAATTTATTCCTGTGATGGCAAAACTGAAAATTTTCAGCAGCCATTTCTTCAGCTTTCAGAAATCATAACATGCTGATTTGGTTTTTAAAGTGCCCCTATTATGGATTTTTGAAAATTACCTTTCATGCAGTGTGTAACACAGCTCTAAGTG
>NW_015542347.1:885351-889579 GCF_001515605.1 Sinocyclocheilus anshuiensis
CGCCCTGAGTGCCCCTGCGCTTTAGACCATGCGCTTAGATCGTTAAAATAGGGCCCGTAGTCTCTCAAAAGAAAGAGTCGACTCTGAATCATTGAAACTAGTCGTTTTTAAAACGAATCCCAAGCGGGTTTCATGTTGACGTCAACATGAAACATTAGCATATTGCCCGCCCACTTGTTGGTCTTTTCACATTGGTCTGAATGAAAGTGCAAATTCATTCTTTGCCACTAGGTGCAGCTTTTGGAGCAGTAAAAATAGCGGTTTCCCCGGTAACGCTGTACACAAAGCAGCACTGCGCTCACAAATGCTGCTTTATCAGGCATTACAGGCAAGATGAAATGAAAATGAGACCAATTGGACCAATCACCGCAGATTAGCGTCACGCAAAGGAGGGGTTTGGAAAAATTAATTGTTGAGCGAATCATTTGGGAGTCGTTGAGCAAGTAAGGTAAAAATAAATCCATATTATAAGACAATGAAAGTGTTTTTTGACCTTACATGCATGTCAACCTGTTGTTAGAGACTCCCAAAACCAAAATATGAACCTTTCATTACCCCTAATAGGGGCACTTTAAAAGAAACATTTCTTGTTGTTATTATCGATGTTTAAAACAATGCTGCTTAATATTTTTGTGGAATAAGTGATGGATATTTTTCAGGATTCTATGATGAATAGAAAGTCCAAAATAACAGAATTTATTTGAAATAGATATCTTTTGCTCACATCTTTATTGTAAATCTGTCACATATCCTTTTTTGCATAACTTTTAAGGTAGTGTACACATACATACTGTAGAAGGCAGATTCTTTTAGTCTGTTGTATTTGTACATAGATGTGTGTGCAGTGAGGGACGTCTGCGTTAGGGGGAGGGATGGACACACAAGTGTGGCTTTAGGGTCAGTGGGCGATGTGCTGGCCATGACATGTGGGCATCTGGCGTGTTGCTAACACAAAGCTCACAGAGCTCTTGCTGTCACCCCACAGGCTCCTCTAAACCCCCACTTGCATTTCTACACACGTTATAAACACTGACAGAAATGACACGTTTGCATGTGCAAGAAACGACAAACATGGGAAACTAATATTTGCACTGACCTAAGTAGTATGGGGATGCAAACGTTTTGAGGTTGCAAGCAAAATTACGGAAAAATGTCGAAAAAATAGATTCGGACTGTAATGAGAAGTAGAATATTTTTACTACATTTTTATTTTAAAAAACCAAACAAGATGAACAAAATATTTCATTTTTATTATACAGTAGTTGCGGTTTTTTGCTTCTGCTTTGCTAGTCCGCAAGCTGTGACTTTTGCACTGAAAGGCAAACATGCTGTAAGACTACACTCGAGATTACAAGATGAATAAGCTTTTACTTCCAAGTACAAAGACTTTTACAGCTTAATAGCGTGACGGATTTTACTCTGGCAAGTTAAACATAATGAAAAATATGTCCCTCATTTTCTTGCCCTGATTGTGAGTAAATAGCTGTTAATATCCTTATTCACGAAAAGTCAGAGAGCGCTTGTTAAATCGCCACATGAGAGCCGTACAGAACACATATAGAAAAAGAGAACGGGATGCACTCAGAGAGACGCCTCACAAAAACGGCAAAATAAGGAGAGACCTTTCGCCGAAGACAGACAATGCTGGAGGTCAGGAGGCGGAATCCTATTTGCCACAAATATGCTTAAGGTAATTTAGGAAGAGCTCGGCGTCAGTGAAAAGCATGGCGACCCTGGCATTTTTCTGTCTTCGCTCTAAAAGGGTTTGATTTTCTCCAGGCAGGGTTGGCCTCAGATCCTGGCTTTGCAGATGGGCCTAAAAGGATGAGGAGTCATGTGGATGGATCTTTGTCTCTTTCAACCCTGCAGTAATCGAGTTGACATTGCCTGAGGATGAGAGAGAGGAAAGGCTTCTTCAACAGATGTGGCCGTTTGTGTGTTAATGTTCAGATCACGCAAAATCAACACCCTGTCCTTCTTTTTTTTCAGGCATTTCCTTTGCCTTTTTTATCCATCCTTTCTCACAGATGGGTTCTGTGAGTTTCTATCACTCTTTTAATAACATAAATGCCCTTTCCTCTGCCCCCTGCTTTAATTCTGTTTTGTTCTTTTCTCCCTTTTCTCTACTTTTTGTCTTCACCTTGGTTTCTCCCCCCTCTAGCGTTCTCAGCTACATTGATCCATCCCAATGTTTGTATATTTTATTTTATATAAAAAAAGCAGTTCTGAACTAACTTCTCTGCTACTGGGAATCCAAAGCTTGCTTTTATTGAGCTTTTGGTGAAAGAGCACCTTCCTGTTTCATTAAGATTTTAGCATCTTTTAAAGTCTTTGTTCACATGGGAGGTTTAAAATAAGAAGCTATGTACTTTGATATGTCTTATAGATTTATGGGGCTTTACATGAACCTAATTATAAGTACTAGTTATCGACACTGGATCAATTTATATCTTATAGAAACACATTAGGATTTCCCTGCAAATGGAAGACAACAACAATGCTGTTATATTTATCTCTTTATATCTTCGAATGTCAGCTGTCAATTGCATGATCACACTCAATGTGTCTATTTACCTAATTGCGCTATATTTGCAGTAAATAATACATGTAATATTAGTGTACTATAATGTATCCCAAATTCAGTGCACTTGAGTTGATCCTCCATGTGTTTTTTTTTTTGTTGTGTTTTTTTAAAGGGATGCTTGGAAATTACAGTTATGGCCACTACAAACAAGCTAATAATTATTGTCATGAAGTGGCCGATAACCAATAAATGACTGATAATGAAATTGTATATTATTTTGTCTAAAGAAATTAAAAATAAAACACTGAAATAAATTATTTCAGAATGCTACAAGTGAATTTAGGCTCAGAAGCATTAGAATGTACACAGTATGAGAAAATTACATTCATTGTGAGATTTTATTTAACCGTTACATTTTTTTAAATGATAAATTATTAAATTAAAATAATTGTTTTTAAAGGTTAACTTTAAGTGAATATTATGGTAAATGTAATTTCAATGTAAAAATAGGGGATCTGAGCATACGCAATTAAATATAATGTATTGGCTGATACAACTACATAATATAAGTCATTACAGTATAAACGATTTTGTGCATCCTTAATTTTTATATATACTGTGCATGGATTCCACTCACTCAGTAAGTTCAAACCATGCAGGCTACTGTTTGAAATATGTCTCATTACATATTACTTATTTACATTATTTAAATTTATTTCCTTGTGATGTGCAGTAAGTATTAGACTAGTATTCCATTCCAAGCATCGCCTATGTCTGTTTCCCTGCTTTCAACTGCCACATTAACAAAATCAATAACCCAACAATTTGAACACAATTGGTTGATTATTGACAGGATTTAGGGTTGTGTTAAATGTGACCTGTCAGTCATGTGGCCAGGGCTTTAAACTCTGTAGCACCAATGCAATCTACTGTCATCCATGGTCTTTAACTTTGATTGATCCTGTTGTCAACAATACATCAGTGGTACTTAAAAATGAAAAGTGTGTTATGTGCCCTAAGCAAAATTATGAATCAAATCATACGCTCCGTGCCAATACAGTTAAATGTGTTTCGAAGAGGTCACTGCATCCGGCTTAATGATTTATATTTACAGTGGCTTCAATCTAAGTCATATTTTAGATCAGAATGGGAAAGATCAATACACCACTAAACATGTCTTTCAGTTGGATTGGTTGGATCAATGGCTGATGCAGATAATATCATGTACTCTATTTTGTTATAACTCCGCACATTGGCCCATTTCAGTTCATCGTGGCTTTTAGATGGCACAAAAGCAAATGGCACACTTCCTGTGTTCTTTGTAATTCAAATTGGATGAACTGCATGATAGTGACTGAGATGATAAATAAATGAAAGCTCACAAAGCGGACACACACGTGCGGGGTTGTTTAAGATCAGGTTTGGGGGTCTGTCGATTCTGAATAGCCTGAAAGAGCATCTCTCACCATCACTGTAGTTATGACATAATGTATTTCCTTTTGAAAGTGTTAAAGCCGCTCCTTTATGGAAGGAAAAATTGATTATAAATGTCTGCGGGGGCGAATGCCAACCTCTAACCGAGCCCTTGACAGTGACTGTTTAATTCAGCCGTGTCGATTTAGTGTTGCCATCTGCGAACAATTCGGCACTAAACGAGATGACAACAAAAACATTGGTCTGGGTAATTTTGCAGACGCTGTCCTT
>NW_015542347.1:889768-899529 GCF_001515605.1 Sinocyclocheilus anshuiensis
GCGGGGGGGTGGGGGGGGGGGGGGGGGGGGGGGGGGTAATTGGCATTGAAATGCAACATACATGAGATCAATTAATGCCAATTCAGGGCCTGGCAGACCCATTGTGCTGAATGCATATTTAAGTGATCAATGGAACTGAAGGTGTTTAATTGATTAATTTGTTTGTATGCTATGTTTATAATAACTTTCATACTTGTGCTACCGTTTAAAAGTTTTTGGTCAGTAAGAATTTTTGACAGTAAAGATGTTAATAAAAAGATTTCTATGTCAAATAAATGCTATTTTTTTAAACGTTCTATTCATCAAAGAATCCTGAAAAACAACGCTGTTTCCACAAAAAAATATTAAGCAGCACAACTGTTTTAAACATAGAAAATAGTAATAAATACGAAGAAGATAATAATTCTGAAGTATCATATGACTGAAGACTGGAGTTTGAACTATCAAAGAATTCTACAAAAAGTTTCAACATTAATGTGTTTTCAACATTGATAAGTAATTTTTCTTGAGCAGTAGCTCAGCATATTAGCATGATTTCTGAAGGATCTTGTGACACTGAAGACTGAAGTAATGACTGCAAAAAAAAATCGGCTTTGTCAGCTTTTGCCATTTAAAATGTATTACAATAGAAAACAATTACTTTAAATTGTAATAATATTCAACAATATTACCGCTTTTAACTGTATTTGTGATCAAATAGATGCAGATAAATTCAAATAAATGTTGCTGTTTACTTTAATGTAAATCATAGGCTCCTCATGTTTTATATGGAAGTCCATTTACATTAATATTACTTTTATGTGTATTCATTTAGCAGACACTTTTATTCAAATGTCTTAATAAGGTGTAACATATCAAATACTCTTTCTTGGTCCAAAATATTTCATGTGAGAATACTGTCTCAAGAGACATTAATGAACAGCACAACTTCAAATTCAAAATGCATCCTGGATACCAGTATTTTAATTAACTATGTATTAAAGTTGAATCATTGTATAGCCAACTGAGATTTTCATATGGAGAAAAGGAAAATTCGGTACAATTACATCATTCTGTGAGTATTTGCTTAGATCTGATGCTTGTAGTCAGACTTGAGAATTTGCGACTTTGTTTCCCATACTTGCGACAATTTCCAATTTTTTATTTTATCTCACAATTATCTTTTAATGTTTTACTCTGAGCCAGTCTTTGTTTGCAGTCTATGCATTAAAACTGCAGAAATTCTTAATGGTCTTGCAGCCTTAGTTCTGTTTGTGTAAAGCACAAACAGAACTAAAAACTAAAAGTTAAAGAACTAAAGGTCCGAAATTGAGTCTTTTTTTTCGTATTCGTCATCCTTTCCTATCAAAATGCTTGCTACGGATGCAAAAACGCAAAAAAATTTAACCTGATCTGAATTTTTTTCTCACGGATGACAGTTTCGGAGGCAGTGTGTAAACGTGATTGACACAACGTGAACTCGTATTTATTTTTCAACGTGTGAAAATTTTGGATGAAAATTTCAGACTCAGTGTGCAGTGGCCTTAAGAGTTACAACACTCCTAATCACCCTTCCTTTATAAAACACGCCAGCCTTTGAAACAATATCCAGCTGCACATAACATCTCATAAGACCTTTCAGAGGTCTTTGTCTCACCCCTGTGTTGAGGAAGTTTTTACAAGAAATAAAAAAAGCAGTTGAACTCTGACCTCTTGGTGTCTTAGCCACTTTATCAGAGCGGGCACATCCAGACTCGGTAGGTGAGGTTCTCTCCCTCTTGCTATCAGTCTGGGGCTCTGTTGTGTTGTGTTTAACCTGCTATAGATAGGGCCACACTGAGGAGATTACAAATGAGACACTGTCTGACCAGCGCAGAGAAACACGGCCCGTTAGTGCCCGCCGCCTGCTGTGCGGGAGGACGGACCAATGTTTCAAAATATGCTCAATTATCAATACCTTTATAAATTAGTGAGCGAGGCTGAGTATCCATAATGGACCTCGGCGGTTTGATAAGTGGTTTCTTTGGGATGCCGTGCACTGCAGGTCTGTCAACCTTGAGAAGCATGCGTACGTATTCTTTTGAGTTTATCGAAACACCCTCAGGCTTTTAAACCCAAGCAGTAACTAGTACTAGCAGATCGGCTGCTAGTACATGGCCTTTAGTTTGGTTGAGGAAAGCAATGCATCCCAGGAAAAATTCTCCTTGGGTTGACTGTGCATCAGTACTTTAGACATACGATATCTTCAGTGCTCGAAGGGTAATCCATTTAAAGCGCTGGCTGTTTTAATAAACAGGTCATAAGAACAATGGGATTGGGTAATGGGAGTGAATCGCTGTTGATAATCCCCAGACACTCCGTCACTCCTCCTTTGGCTTTTTAATTTTGTAGCATGGAGGGAAAAAAACACAGTGAAACCCCCTTGAGATGAGGGGCCTGTACATTTATTCATTATTGATCCCCCTTTTTCGCCACCCGTTCAACTAAAATGTGTTAACTTTACTATTATTTGCAAAGGGATCAAGCATTCCCCACTCATCCAATGAAAGACGCCGGTTCGATAGGCCACGCATTGCTGCTTTACTTAAAGACGTGATATATTATTCACAACTCGCCAAGTTACACCAGAAGCATCAATGTGTAACGGAAGCATTATTTATATATGATATTGTCATGTGCTCTGTCAATGTGATGCTCCTCATCAATTATACAGCGCAGCGACTCCTTTGATTAGACGTGGGATCGGCTTTGTTTTTCATTTTTGATATTGAGCTCGTGAACGTATGATAATGGAGTATGACACGGGAAATTTTCCTCTGATGTTTGTCATTTGCCAAAGTTTGAGACGAACGCTTCGTCGCAGCATCATTAGTGCCGTCGCTCATCTGGAACATCAAAAGGGGACAAAAGAGCCCTGTTATAATATGTGATACTCCCACAATTACAAAAACACTGGTGATAATACAAAACTTTGTTGGTGTCAAATCTCTGATTTGATGCTCATTATGATCAGACAATGCAGTAACTCCAAATCCAAGTATGATTATTGTATAAATCTGACATTAAAATGCACAGGGCTTGGGGGGTCAGTAAATGTATATACTGTATATATATAAATGAAAGGGGTCATATGATGCTGCTAAAAAGAACATTATTTTGTGTATTTGGTGTAATGAAATATGTTTATGCGGTTTAAAGTAAAAAAAACTTTATATTATTTTCCACATACTGTACATTATTGTTTCTCCTCTATGCCCCGCCTTTTTGAAATGTGTCAATTTTTTACCAACAAAAAACACAGCGGCCTAGCGTGAGGGGAAGCCCCGGCTTAGCGTGCACTGAGGCTGGGCTAGAGTGAGCTGAGGCCGGGCTAGAGTGAGCTGAGGTGGCAGGGTCGAGAACGGCGCGCCCGGCGGATCCGACGAATGAGCGGCAACCACTTTGCAACTTTACAGATCTTCTTTATGCACCAAGAGCTTGTAACACTCCAAAGAGAAAGGAAAAATTGAAATCGCATCATATGACCCCTTTAAAACATTTAATTTAGCAAGGAAGCATTAAATTGATCAAGGTGACATTTACAAATAAGTACATTTATAATGTTAAAAAATCTATTTGAAATACCTGTTTTCAACATTAATAATAATAATAATAAATGTTTATTGAGCACCAATTCAGCATATTAGAATGCTTTCTGAAGGATCATGTGACACTGAAGACTGAAATAATGGCCGTTTAAAATTCAGCTTTGCCAGCACAGAAATAAATTATATTTTAATATATATCAAAATAGAGTACAGTTATTTTAAATTGAAATAATATTTCACACAGACTTTTTACACCGTATTTTCCTTAAGAGAGTGTATGTATAAATTAGTATGAAAGCATAGCATGAAATCAAACATAAACAATAGAGATATTATTAAGCAGGTGCATGTATTTTTTTTGATTAAAAATAAATGTAAATACATTTTATTTTAAATAAATAATTCATTTTTAATTTATTTTAAATAATTATTAATATAGCCTAGATATTTTAATATAATATAATTTTCTTAATTTTATTTTTATTTGAATGATTATTTATTTATGCAGCTAAAGTCATAACTCTCACTCAGTATCCAACACAAGAACACTGTTACGGTCTCAGAAACTGTCCAAACTACATTTTTTTTCATTTTTGAGTTATGACACATTTCTTATTGGCTTTACTTCTCTGGCTCAATTTTCCTCTCGGGCAAGATTTATGTTTGTGCAGGCATTCGGAGGAAACCAGAACTAACTAATCATAAGCTTGTGGTGTTTAAGAACACGCATCAGAACGGCTGACCGCTAACCAAGGCGTTCCTCAGGTGAGCGGCCATCAGCAGATGTTCTTCATAAGTGTGCTGGGGAGCTTGATTACAAACTCTTTTATTAGGTTTGATCAGTGTGTGTGTGGAAGATTAGGGCCAGGGAGACCGGTCTTTACCCTCCAGTGATCTCTGGAATAATGAGGATATGTTACCATGGTGATTCTCAGAGAAGCCTCTGTCAGTGTGAAGAACCATTTAAAATCAGTTGCTTTGTTTTTCTTTCGCCATCACTGCCTTCCTGTTCCTAGTTTTTAAATGTACAAGAACTGTGTGGAAGTGTGGAAACAATGTGGAACAGACTTAGTACCTGTAATGAATGACACAAGTTACTGCAAGCTAGTTTTGTATGTTTTAATCTGTCAAGTGTTTTGTAATGCAGTTGTTGATAGAAGGAAAGAAAGGGTAACAAAAAGTACTGTATATGAGCGGAAAAAAGCAATTGGTTGGATTTGAGTAGAATCTGTCCGTGACCATGAACCAAAGGCAGTACACCACAAAAACCGATGACTAGCTATAGTAGACATGCCTTTCAGAGCAGCATTAACCAAGCTGAGACCTTGCCTGATCATTTTCTGACTGGTTAAATAGATATTAATGGAATGAGTTGTATGAGTTAATTATACACAATAACAGATTTGAATGATGCTGTATTCAAGTGATGAACTTCCAACATCGCTTAAAGAGGATCAACTAGCTAGATTTTTATGAGCTATTGTATGCAAATAAATAAATAAAAAGATTAAATACTGTGTCTTTAAAAAAAAAGTAAAGTGATATAATTTGACAGTGATGAACTGATAGTTGAGCGCATGTAAAGCAAAGTGTGCCATTCTCAAAACTAATTACACAATAAACTCTTAATATAGGTCTAGACAACACACAATTAGAGTTTAATTAATAATAACAAAAATGTATTAATATATTTATATATTATATATAATATTATATAATAATATTAATAACTTACAAGAATACTTTTGTAGAGCCAATTAGTTATCACGATTAGTGAACGAGACCCGATATTCTGGGTTCAAATGAATATTATTTCATATGTTACTAATATGTGCTTTAATGCAATTTAAAATGTTTTTTTAATTATTATTTTAATACATTATAAAATGTAATTTATTCCTTTACTCCTGATTTCAAGAAAATAATTGTTCAAGAAGCGTGTATATATATAGGGACAACGCGCAACTCATTTTGCTAGTTTTTTTATGTAATAACCTAATTTACTTGGGGCCTAGGTTTAGAGTTGGACAAACTTAATTTCTGCTTTTCAAAAATACATCGATGTACCAGGGGACGCCAGAGAAATTTTTTTTTTGTGCGCTACAACATGCTATTAATCAATGCAGACTGATGAACTTTTATTGTAGTTTATAGTTATATGGAAACGAAAGTAGTTAACATTCAACCCGTTCTTTTTCATCAGTAGTATTATTTGTGATTTGAATTTTGTGAATGGGATTTCCTCTTTTGCTGTGTTATAAGCTGGGCTTTGGATGCTTTCACTTTCGAATTTGCGATCTTGTTGTCACATTTTAGAAGAAAATATAATTGTCTGTTTTGCTATTTATACACCTTTCACTATTTAAGACTAAAACAAAAGACAGATTCATTGTAATTCTTAATTAAAAAAGCACAACAATAAAAATGTAGGCTACAATGACAAACTAGCTTACATAACGTTTATTAACAAAAACGAATAAGATGAGGCATGCTGTATTATATACACCGACTAATAAATTACAGAATGTTTAGCAAACACTGAGGAATCAAATAAAAACAAAAAATTTAAAGAAAGCCTCAATAGCGTAACGCGAGGAAAACAGCAAAGATAACAAGATTTTCAAAATGAAAACAAAAAGAAAAGTAAAACTACACTTGCTGGCGGTTACAGGACTTGCATGTTTTTTTCCACAAGAATACCAACATGTTCACCTTCTCTGGTTTAAGTAGCGGTCTTTTACTTTACTTTAGCTTGAAACTATGTTTCACAACAAAATGCATTCGAGAAGTGATAAGGAAATAATGCAAGATCACACGTGAGATCAGAGTTCTCGTGCAAGACTGGAAATGTCATTAAAATTGACGTGCATGTAACAGTGCTGATGTGTGATTAGCACAGAATACATGGTGTGCAGACTCTTTTATTGGGAAAACGTTTTACTACAGCAGTTACAGAGCACCCTACTGAGGGCTCACTGCCGTCACAGCATGATACTGTCTCCTGAGTGTTTGTGTATGTGGTTATGGGAAGGGGAAATGGAAATGGAAGAATTTATTGAAAAGGATTTTTTATTCTTTAAGAATGGACAATTAAATCTATCTTTTGCTCTCTGTCTCTCTCTCTCAGGTGGTCGAGTTGGTTCAGTTCAGTCTGATGCCAGCAGCAGTCCCACAGAGCATGGTCATATGGGTCAATCTCACCCCACGTACCCTGTTGGACCACAGGTGAGAACACACATCTTTTCCACTTAAACAATTTCATGAACATGAAATGGCATTCACAGCCCATTTGAAATGTGCCCATATTTCTGAGTGAAAAATTAGTGTAGGGCTTAAAAGTGAGTGTTACATACTAGAATGGAACCAGACGGAGTGTAAGTTTACAAAACTTGGCTAGCATTAGAGTTACTCTCCAACACTGACCTGCCCGACTAACTAAAACTAGCATTGCTCCTTAATGTTTTTTTTTTCAGTTGCGTAGCAGTAGCTCAGCTGTTTTCAGAATAATAGCTAGTGTAGTTACAGTCTACTTTTTACAAAATCAGAAATCAGAAAGAACTTTATTGCCAAGTTTGTTTACACACACAAGGAATTTGTCTTGGTAACAGGAGCTTTAAGTGCAGAAAAAAGTACAGACATAGTGCAGGCGTACATTAAAATTAAGGTACTAAAATGAAATATAACACTACTAATAAAGAGAGCAGATATAGAAAAGATACAGAATAAGCAATAACATTGAAATGGTATATGGCAATAAAAATATAGAGAAAAAATATACAAGAAGACAGACAAAAGGTAGCATAAGTAGTGTGACAAAACATGAACTAAATGGGTCGACAGATATATATCACCAAAGCCAATATATTGGCTAATATTTGTCATTTTTTAAATTATCGCTCTACCCAATAAGTGTCAAAAGTTGGACTTCAATTTTGGCTGCACTGAACTTTTATTTTGACAGTACCGAGAATGCATTGCAGTGCCTGAGCACAGACACACAAGAGATCCCATATTCTGTTTTCATTAGTTTACTGTCTTTGATTAATAAATGATTAGGCAGAACAGTTAAAGAAAGACAGTAAGCATTGAGCATTTGCCTTTCTAGTAATAGAAAGACAAATGGCAGATTTGTGAATCAGAATCCAACTAATTAATTAAAAGGAATGATTTGTTCACAAATCAGACGTTAATCTTTTTCTGATGAACATGCCAAGTAGTGTTCAATAAATAACATCTTAACTTTTAGTTAGTTTCTCGTAGGCCTACATATCTACGGCTTCTAAAAACATGAAAATATATGGTGCATGAGTCAAAGACTGCTTTTATGTTGCTTTAGTGTCTTGAAAAATAACATCTCATTCCCATTAATGAAAACTCTTAAGAAAAAACTGTATACAGAATAAAGTAAGTTCTACATGTTTGGAATGACATGACTGTGATTTGGGGTGAACTGTTCTTTTTCAAAAAGTAATAAAAGATCAATGTTGATGACTTTGCCATGACTTTAAGGAGCATAACATCCAACTCAACACCTAACCAATGCCCCAGTAAAACAAACACACACATGCACATACGTTTAGAAAATCAACTGTGGTCTTTTTTTAGGATGTGTAGAACAAACAAGCTTTTTCAAGAGATGGAGAATGATCATTGTCTGTTGCCATATTCAGCTCAACATGCCGCAGCGATGTCCAAGCCCTTGTCTTCTCATTCCCTTGAGCTCTGCCTTAATAGATGAACCCTGTCAGGACAGTCCCACAGAAACAAACACTTTTCAGCCACACTGCTCTCTCCCTGTGCCATGGCCAATTCCCTTGTTTCTGGATCAATATGTTTTGATGGATTCTCACTCTAGAGACGGATATTGTGTGCACTGCCATTACGGAACTGGATCAGTAAGAGGGCAGTTAGCCCTACATGGGTCCGATTCTTTCTTGTGCCTTTGGCTTCATTCGCGCACACTGCTATCAGTCTGATTACGAGTAATCTTTCAGCGTTTCCTCCACTGGGCCGCTCCCCCCGTTCTTCTTATTAGAAAGAGGAATAGGATTGGGGGTGGGGGGCGGGGTTAGGAAAAGCAAAGGGTAATTTAATCCCAAAAGCCAGATCAAGAAGGTATAGAGTGTTGCTTATTGGCCAAAGGGTCTTGGGGACACATATGTTCAGTATTGATTCTGTTAAAATTAGTTTTTTTTAATGATTTGTCTCTTTCAATCATGCCTTAGATGCTTGACTATTAACACGCTTGTCTTGTTGTGCAAAATTCATCAAACTGACTTGCTCTACCTCTGAAATGTCTTCTTTTTGAGCCACATTTCATGATTCATTTTAACCCTGATGGATAAGATCAAGTCCCATTTTCTGAATTAAAACCTAGTTTAACTCAGAAATATCTCATAATACCATTTTAGGGGGCAGATCTAACAGCTAGCACGCAAACCATATTTTGGCGTTAAAATTGTACTGTCGGGAATGGGATATACTAAAGATGCGCAATGAAGAATTAGCACTGAAAAGGCATGGACACAGTTATTTTTGCGCCTGACCTCACTGAATATGCATTTGTAAGAGTTTTCCTTTCAGACGCAAAATTTATGGGAGGAGAGTATTCAAATGAATTTACTAACGTTTGCGCTCGTCAAATTGCTGGTATTTGCGCCATTATTTAACGCCCAAAAAAGCATGTCTTAAACTATTTTGCACCTGTGTCATAAGGAGATCACCCACATGATAAGCATCAGCTCTGCTTATTTGCGACTATGCTAATTTGCACTGCTCTTGGTATATTGCGTTGGTCGATATGTAAATGAGATGTTGCGCCTGTTTTCTTTAATTTGCGCGTTGTCAGTAAATCACCCGCAGAAATTTCCACGGCCATCGGCGCTGTTTTGGAATTGCGGTCTCGCTCTAATTTGCCCTGTTTAGTAAATCTGACCCTACATGCTTTTAAAATGGCCATTTTATAATTTTAAAAACTTGTAATGTAATAATTAAAAATAATTGCATTTCGCAGACTATTTTTCCAAGTTTTTCCATGGTATTGTTTGCAGTATCTCGAAGTACCATTTAAAATATGGTATATTAATACAGTAATCATTCTGTATGATTTTATATTTCAATGTTATCATATTGAAGTCATCATCTGACACTATCAATATGATTCCAGCTGGATACTCTTTTTTTTTTTTTTTTTTT
>NW_015542347.1:899786-902151 GCF_001515605.1 Sinocyclocheilus anshuiensis
TTTTTTGCATAAGTTACCTTTTTCTCCATATTAAAAGTTGTCTGACAGCAGAATTTGAGTGTATATATATTTCAGAAACAGTCTTGCAAACTATAAGTGCATTTATGACATATAATATGCCATAATATCTTTGAAAACTGGTGTATGTAAATGGACATTTAGGAACAGTGAGGTGGTATCCCAAAACATCCCAAGGGTATTTTGAGTGAGGAGTTGTTCAGCCATTTTAAAGTGTGTTTTGATCCTGGGGGATCCCATTTCACAGACACGCTGGGGTTCAGATCAGTTTGTCAGCTGCCTTGTCGCTTAGCGAGAGGGCTGATGGGAAAACGGTGTGAGCTATTTGTGAATCTAACATGAAAAAGAAAGAGAGAAGAACCGGTTTTCATGCTGAGTCAAGGAGTATATTGCCCTCCCATGATTCCTGACACAGACATTCTGCTGGACACAGCATAGTAGTTTGTACTCCCTGGCAAAAGCCCATGAAAATTATGACAATTGAAGTTGTGTTTTATCACAGTTAGATTCCTTGTATATAGGTGTTTTTGTGGATGCATTGTGGATGTCAGTTCTCATCTTGTTCACACAGGTGTCTGAGCAGTAACCACAGGTGTGATTCACATCACATCGCATTAACTATGAACATGTCCCACTAATGTTTGATGACAGAAAGTCTTCAAATACTATTTAAACAGTATCTTATAATTTTACTGTGATTTAACTTTTTAAAATGTAATAATTTAATAAAATTTGTTAAAATGTATTAATTAATATTGGATAAAATAAAATATTTATATCAAGGAGCTATTAATCTGTTCAGTGGGTGCAGTCTTTTGCTTTTTTTCCTCTAAATGTATGTTTTGTGGTATTCACATGACTTGCTTAAAATTAGGAAAATATAAAATTCTGAAACATTTTTTTTTGTGAGCTAAAATGTAAACATGACTAATTTTATTACCGATTACTGAAAAATATAGAAACTGTAAAACTAAAATAAAATAAAAAATTTAAAGTTTTGGGGGGCTTGTTTTTTACCAAGTTTCTAAATGACTGAAAAAGTCCTTTCTGCCAAAAATGAACAAACATGTCTTCATATTAAATGAAGAACTTTTAATACTCATGTTAACGTGCACCATTCCAAATAGACATGTCTGTATTTTATAAAGTTTCTCTTAAGCTTTCAGTTATTCATCTGGTTTTAGTCATCTTCAGACTGATGGAGGCTCTTCAGCTCAGTTGTTTAGGTCAAGTGCCCTTTTAATAATTTCCTCAGTTCAGTGAGTGGAGTTCAGAATGGGCCATTAGGAGTTGGTTGATTTGTACGAAAATGCCAGTGCTACAGACAAATTTCATTTTTCTAAAGAATTCAAACAAAAGCACACTAAAGTAGCTGCATTTTTAAGTGTACGATTGCCTACAGTCCTGAAATAAACGTAAAATGTCGGTCTTAGAGGTTGTTCTTAATTTAATCCTCTATTTATAGATTGAAGAACTGTCTACATGTTCCATAAATATGTCATCGTCCTATATTTGCTCATACATCGGTTTGTCAAAGTTATAACAAAGCCTGAATTAATACTTTTATTCAGAAAAAAATGCAATAGATTGACAAAAGTGAGAGTAAAGACACTTTAAAAGCAAAACGGGACGTAGTTGTAGCAATGGCGCATGACGAAGGAGTAAATGTAAATAGTCTTTAAAGGGGTGGTTCAGGTTTTTCTAGGCTTGATTGTGTTTATCAGGTGTGGTCTAACATGTGTTAATGCTTCATTTTTTTAAAAACGCATTATTTTTCACATAATTTACCTTTATTCCACACCGCTCTGTCCCTTCTCTGAGAAACGCGCTGATCAATTTCCTGCTTTTATGAAGCCCCTCCCTCAGAAATAGGCGATGGGCTCTGATTGGTTAGCTAGCCCAGTGTGTTGTGATTGGCTAAACCGCCTCTAGTGCACGTCTAATCGTCCCGCCCCTCACCTCAGTGCATGTGCTCCAGTTGTATTGTAAACAAAGGCGTCCTTAATATCGATTATCAGTTTGAGCCCGATTGAGAGGCAGAGGATGTTATTGAAGAGGATCGTGCAGAACCTGTGCAAGCACACCTTTTAATGGTAGGCCTATGTTTTTTGTTTGTTATTGTCTCATACTTTTAGATACGCTGGTATTTGTAAATGTTACTGCTTATGTTAGCTTTTAATATACAGTTTTATCCTGATTAAAGCTTTAATACAGTACGGCAACTGCACATACTTTATGTTTAATGCTTCTCGTAGCTATGTGAAAATAAGTGTATAATTGGAACAGTTAATTGTTGGAGGTGAGCTGAATGAGAGAGAGAGAGAAAGAGAGAGAGAGAGAGAGAGAG
>NW_015542347.1:902300-904249 GCF_001515605.1 Sinocyclocheilus anshuiensis
ACATTGATTTTGAAACTTGTGAATCCATTAGAATCGTTAGAAGACAGAATCGCGATTCATATATGAATAGGTTTTTACGTGCACCTCTAGTTCCTCTTCAGGAACTCGAGCTGCATTGGAGGACGCTTTGGGAACGCCCTTCAGCGTGAGCGGCTCTGAACCACGTGTGTAATCTGTCCAATGGATGGGCGAGACGTCACGGGTGGGGTGACGTAGCGACCAGGAAGCTTAAAAGCACGTGCGGTGAAACCGGCATCAGCTTTCTGTCATTCAGCAAGCGCTCTGTGAGTGTGTCAGTCTGATATCTGTTTGTGAGTCTTATTTAGTGTTGTCTGTCACGAAATCACAAGACAAAACCAAACACCTAAGGCGAGGGCAGGCAGCATTCAGGCTGTGTGTTCCTCCCTGCCGCGTTACTTTACGGGTGGGGATACACACAGTTTGTTTGTTGTCTGCTTGGGAGCGAAGCACGCAGAGTCAGCTCTCGAGGGAGCTGACGGCCCGCTTTGGTAGCGTTTGTTACTGCCTTGCTTCGCTCTGGCGGATTGTGCTTTTCCCGCTGTTAAGCGCTCTGCTCTTGCCGGGCACGCTCCGAGGAGTGTGTCCGTGCCTGTGATCTTGCGATTGCGGTCCCGCTGCTGCTGAGGCACGGCGGCGACTGAGATCGCGGTGATCGCACATGATCTCGTGTTCCAGCCCCTCATTCTGGGGGTCTCACTTCTCGTACTCCACAGAGTCTAGAGTCAGAGTGGAGCTCCCAGGCCGAAGGCTTCTAGCGGAAGGCGGTTCTGCGGACTGTCATTCTCGCTTGATAGTCTTTGTCGTAAACGTCCTGACCCCTAAGGCCTAGGACTTTTTGAGGGCCAGCTCCCTCTGGGGAAGCGCGGTGTACACCGCATTACAGGGTGCCCGTCTCTCCTCAGTGCCCTCAGGAGATTGGTCTGCCAACACTGCCGGTGTTCCAGGGCGCAGCGGTCTCCGGCGAGCGCTTCTCTCAGTTACCGCCCGGAAACGTAGCGGCACTAGGAGGCTCGCTACCTCTTCGGAGGTTTCTAGAGCAGCTAGTTCGGCCGTCTCCTGCCGGTTCGCCGCTTCAGGGCACCGACCTAGATACACCAGAGATCTCATTATTCATTATCTCAGTCTCGAGAGACTGATTCCCTTAGTAGACCATTTTGGCAGTGTGGAAGCTTCTGCCAAATGTGTCTGCTCGCCGGCAGCGTGGAAACTTCTGCCAAATGTTTATCTGCTGTACATGAGACCCCTACAGTGGTGGCTCAAGACCAAGGGGTTCTCCCTGAGGGGAAACCCACTCCGCATGCTCAAGGTCACGCGGCGATGCCATGTGGCGTAACCTTGGTTCTTGTCTCAGGGCCCGGTGCTGGGAGCTCCTTGTCGCCGCATAATGCTAGCGACGGACGCGTCCCTCACATTACACGGTGCCCATCTCTCCTCAGTGCCCCCAGAAAATCAGTCTGCCAACCCTGCCGGTGTTCCAGGGCACAGTGGTCTCCGGCGACCACTTTCTCAGTTACCGCCCAGAAACGTAGCCGTGCTAAGAGGCTCGTGACCTCCACGAAGGTCTCTAGAGCAGCTAGTACGGCCATCCCCTGCTGGTCCGCCGCTTCAGGGCACCGAGTGCCCGAGCAGGCTCTGGTAATGGAACAGAAGTAGACACTCTCTGAAGACAGAGGCCATCGAGGTGGTCCCACCTCGCGCAGCAGAGTCCGGGTCCTACAGCCGGTACTTCACCATTTATTACATCAACCCCCAGGGAGGTCTGCGCTCACACCATTTGTACAAACTAGCGTACCAGATCCTTGTGTGGTCCCAGGGCAAACTTCTCTCGCTGAGAGCAGTTCACATTCCTGGGCATCTCAATATGGGAACAGACATCCTTTCGAGGCAGGGGCCGAGGCCCGGGGAATGGATGCTTCACCCTGAGGGGG
>NW_015542347.1:904885-905111 GCF_001515605.1 Sinocyclocheilus anshuiensis
CAGCTGCGTCCAACATGATACCTCTTGGCCTGCTGTACATGAGACCCCTACAGTGGTGGCTCAAGACCAAGGGGGTTCTCCCCGAGGGGAAACCCGCTTCGCATGATCAAGGTCACGCAGAGATACCTACGTGCCTTGGACATGTGGAGGAAACCTTGTCTCAGGGCCCGGTGCTGGGAGCTCCTTGTCGCCGCGTAACGCTAGCGACGGACGCATCACGCATCCG